>NW_024871105.1:0-92500 GCF_019054845.1 Dipodomys spectabilis
GAAGAAGGAAGAGAAGAGAGAAGAAGAGAGAAGAAGAAGAAGAAGAAGAGAGAAGAAGAAGAAGAAGAAGAAGAAGAAGAAGAAGAAGAAGAAGAAGAAGGAAGAAGAAGAAGAAGAAGGAAGAAGAAGAAGAAGAAGGAAGAAGAAGAAGGAGAAGAAGAAGAGAAGAAGGAGAAGAAGAGAAGAAGAGAAGAAGGAGAAGAAGGAAGAGAAGGAGAAGAAGGAGAAGAAGGAGAAGAAGGAGAAGAAGAAGAAGAAGAAGAAGAAGAAGAAGGAAGGAGAGAAGAAGAAGAAGGAGAAGAAGAAGGAGAAGGAGAAGAAGAAGGAGAAGAAGAAGAAGAAGGAGAGAGAAGAAGGAAGAAGAAGGAAGGAGAGAAGAAGAAGAAGAAGAGAAGAAGAAGGAGAAGAAGAAGAAGAAGAAGGAGAAGAAGAAGAAGGAGAGAAGAAGAAGAAGGAGAAGAAGAAGGAGAAGAAGAAGAAGAAGAAGAAGGAAGAAGAAGAAGAAGAAGAAGAAGAAGGAGAAGAGAGGAAGGAGAAGAAGGAGAGAAGAAGAGAAGAAGAAGAAGGAGAAGAAGAAGAAGAAGGAGAAGAAGAAGAAGGAGAAGAAGAAGAAGGAGAAGGAGAATAAGAAGAAGGAGAAGAAGAAGAAGAAGAAGGAGAAGGAGAAGAAGGAGAAGGAGAAGAAGAAGAAGAAGGAGAAGGAGAAGAAGAAGAAGGAGAAGGAGAAGAAGAAGAGAAGTAGGAGGAGAAGAAGAAGAAGAAAGAGGGGAGAAGAAGAAGAAGAAGGAGGAGGAGGAGGAGGAGAAGGAGGAGGAGGAGAATTGCAATTGAAGGAAAACACTGTAATTTTTGATGGCATGGTAGTCTATATAAAAATACAAACATGTTTACAGGCTTACATATTTACATGTTTTCAGTAAGTTAGTCTTAACATGAAGTCAACCAATACAGAAATAAAAAATCTTGTACATCTCAAACAAACTTTACAATTTAGGTTGGGGGTGGAGTGGAGTTGTGGAGATGGAATGGAAGGGATGGTAGGGAAAAAACAAAGAAGGGGCAACAATGCTTGATAAGAAATGTACTCATTACCTTTCTCTTGGTGCTGTAACCCGTCTGTACAGTATTTTAACAATAAAAAGGTTATTTAAAAATAAAAACATAGTAATAATACTATGAAAGGAATTTATAACTCAGTGGTAGAGTATTTGCCTACTATCTGTGAAGCATCCTTGTTAAATAAGCTGTAAAATGCATAACAGACCAAAAATTTTAAAAAATATATATATATACAAGAAGACAATAAAGCACATGGTTTGGGACAAGTAAGTGGTTTACTTCCAAAAAAGAAGTAGCAACAGATGATTTTGGTGGTATATATATACTTAAAATCCAATCATTCATTTCTTCAGTGGTTCAAGTGTTCAAGGCCAGTCAGCTAAAAACAAGAGCAGGAACAGGGTTAGGGAGGTGGCTCAGTGGTAGAGTGCTTGCCTTGCATGCCTGAGGCCCTGGGTTCTATTCCTCAGCACCACATAAGCAAAAAGAAAAAAGCCGGAAGTGGTGCTGTGGCTCAAGTGGTAGAGTATTAGCCTTGAGCTGAAATGCTGAGGGGCAGTGCCCAGGCCCGGATTTCAGGCCCCCACGACCGGACCCCTTCCCTCCCCCCAAAAAAACCCCAAAAAACCAAAAACAAGAGGGACATGACAGAAGAAATAATAGAGATCTGAAACAAAAAAACTTCATCTGGATGGTGAGAAGAAGTCTGTCAGGTGTGTTGTTTTCTTTTAAATAAGATTCTAACCTTTCCACCATGTGAGTATGCAGCAACAAGGAACACATTAAAGCCCTGTTGAAGCTGATCTCTCAATACACTGAATTTTCTGGGTCCTAGATCTTGTCTTTCAGAATTTCTGTTGAGTACAAATAGCTTTCTCTAAGCTATTGGGATCTGGTCTTCAGGAATTTTGTTATAGCATCACAATGGAATTGAAATACACAGCTATGCCTCTTTCTCTAAAGGAAGACGGATGGATTTGGTAGTAGGAGAGTTCAAGCTGAGGACCTCCAATTTTCTAGACAGGGGTTCTACCACATAATTCCCTTACTGCAGCCCTTGTTCTTCACTTTGAACATATCAACGCATTGTCTTATGGACTTCAAGGCTTCTGATGTAAACTCTATGATAAAAAACTATCATGGGAATGATGCTCTCTTTTCTCTCACTCCTGTAGTTGCTAATAACCTGCTTCATGGAGATGTATGGAATAGGGCATTTTGCTACAGTATCAGATGATTCTGAAGTGATACCACTATTCTTTTGACATCAGTCATTCTAGATTTAAAGAAAAAGACATTGAATATCTTGAGTAAATTGATGAGGTCTTTAAACCCAAAAGTTAGAGCAGCTTTTCAGATTATGGATGCCATGAAGTATCCTAATGGATTTAAATTCTAAGTGAGAAAACAGCCACTTGCATGACTCACCTAAGTATAAAACTTTCTTGGACATAGTTTCTTTGCATTTTAATGTAAATGACAAAAGTGCCAACTTGCTGACTTTATAAGGGGACTCAGCATTACATAATTAAATAGTTGTCAAAATTCACTGATTTGAATAGAGAACATGGCTAATTTGTATTAAAGTAGTAATGTATTGCAATTAACACACGGATGTGTTTTATTAGTAAATATTGAAAAGGAAAACAAGTATTTCTACAGGGGATACATCCTGGCAATAGTCACTTTGCAGTAGGGTGTCACTATCTGCCTCCTTTCAACAACATGTTATTGCTGAGTGTGATATTGTTTTAGCTCTACTCAAGAGCTATGGGACTCATCTTGGATTCCATTTAGAAGACACCAAAGTGCATACGGATATTACAACTTTTTAAAGACCAGAAATGATCTATTTTATGGTGCCAACAATAAATAAACTCCATACCAAATAAGGATTTAATCTTATTTTAAGCAGTTGTGCAAGGAATATATTTCAACAAATAAGTACACCTCGTATGCCTTCTGTGAATTTTCTCTTTATTGTCAAGTTAAAAAAACTGAACCACTTTAGTGAAAATTTCCAATTGGACTCTTAGTCATGTGCCCCCTACACCTAGAAATACATAGGAATCCACTTTGTTTTTAGATTGTTGGAGCAAGTTCCAAGACCAAAACAAATGGTGAATGGAAGCCTCTTGGTGTATGTTTGTCTCCTGCACATGGCCAGGGGTCTAGCAGGAACAGACATGAGGACATCCATAGTACTCAAAGACGAAATATTTGGGAGCAAACACTAGGACCAGGAAGACATCAAGAACAGAAGGCACTTTCTGATGCACTTGAAGTTCCTGCAACACTGCCATGGTAGCAGTAGTGGCATCATTCTTTGCACCTCGCATCCCTGTGGAAATTTGGCAAAAGTCCTCCAGGCTCAACACCAAAAGAGCCAGTGGGTTCATGCCAAGCTGTGATTGGTTCACTGCAGCCATTGTGAGTGGTCTCTGCGACCTGCTGGATTCAGTGCTACATTGACAATTTTGAATGTTTTTTTTGTTTTTTTGGAAGTTGGCTATGTTTTATGTGGGTTTGAGTATTTCCTTTTGGTTATTGCTCTGGGGTTTTTATTTTCTTAGCCAAGTTTAGGTAGATTTACTCCTTGATATCCTAGCAGAAAGATGGGAGAACACAGTGAATAATCCTCAAGCTCTTCAGAGAAGGAGATTTTCACTGAACAAGACAGTATGAAGGAGATCATTGGCTATGGCAGGAGGAGATTTTCCCTGAACAATACTGTGTGAAGGAGGAGTTAATTGAATATGGTAGCTATGGATATGTAACGTTGGCTTAGCACCACCTCATAGACAATAAGGTGGTAGGGAAAATGATCCTGAATGGAGAGTTAAGCAATTGTCATATCAAAATGAGATGGACAGGCTGGGAAGGTGGCTCAGTGTTAGTTGTTTCCTTCACATGCATGAGGCCCTGAGTTCAATTCCTCAGTGCCACATAAACAAAAGAAGCCAGAAGTGATGCTGTGGCTCAAGTGATAGAGCACTAGCCTTAAGCTGAATAGCTCAGCAACAGTACCCAGGCCCAGAGTTCAAACCCCAGGACCCACAAAAAAATTTAAATGAGATGGGCATTATTAAGATTTTCCATCAACCACACATGATCAGGTCATTCCAGGTGAGGGAGAAGGATGAGCACCAATGCCTAGCAGTGGAACTGGCCATCCAGAGACCTCCTGAGATAAATGTGAAAATCATGCCACCTATTCAAGAATGAAGTCAGAACATTGTTCAGACATATTGTGAGGACTGTGAATTGCTTTAACGAATATAGAAATGAACACTGAGACATTAAACCTAATAACACCATGTTGGATGACAAAGACAATGTGAAGGTCAATGACTTTGGCATGAGCTAAGCATTTCCCAAGGGTAGTTGCTGAAGGACATATTTGGTACAATAATTTTGTCTGTATAAAATATTCCTGCATGAAAATTACAATGCCTGCAAAGCAGGCTTGGAGTCTCATTTGTATTCTATGGGGATGGCAAATTTTCCATTTGAAGATATCAATTTTAGCCAGATACAAGTAATTGTCTTGGAGGTCACATACATTTCTCCATTCACCTGTATCCAAAAGAACAAAATATCATCTTGAAACTGTAAACTGTAGACCCAAGGCAAAGGCACAATATAGAATAAAAAATGGAGATTGGATCAACTAAGTTGAGGAATATATCCTATGTCCTAATGAGCCATCATGTAATGAGCTAACCCCTATTATTCTTGCATTCATGTGTGACATGAGGTACAGCCTGCCTGATATGAACAAAATGATATGGGACAGGACATTAAATGAAATCATGGTCATCTATTTTTTTTAATAAAAAATGTCAAAGTAGAATGACCGCAGTGAAATTAAATCAGTGCCTGCTATTGTTTCATTGTGCCCATCTCCTGCAGATATACAGTATATATATATCTCACAAATATATTACATATTAAATATATTATATATAATTATATGCATAAATATGCATCATTTTGGAGTTTCATGGAATTCTCTGCTTTTGCTTCAAGCCAACATTCTCCTCATCTGAGCCTCCTTAGTAGTTAGGATTATAGACTGGGACCAGGCAAAAGTTGTCTTAATCAATGCAACAGAGAGCCTGTCTTTAACTTCCAAGAAATACTAGAAACTTGAAGACAGTAGAATGATGAATGTGACATAATAAGTTTAACTCAGTGTAAAATTTCCAAAATTTATTTTATACAAAAAGTAGGGGACAGTGTTATTGGATATATCCTTGAAAAAATGATTAATAAAAATTAAAGACATATATAGATCCCAGTTAGAAGTGTGAAAGTAAAGCTCATAAGTTCAAGTCCTAATACCGGCCCATAACCAAACATTAAATTAATTTTTTATGTCTTTTATTGTAAAAATACTGTACAGAGGGGTTGCAGTTAAAGAAGCAAGGTAAGGAGTGCATTTCCTATCAAGCATTGTTGCTTCCTTCTTTGTTTTTCCCCTACCATCCCTTTCCTCCCAACTCCACAACTACTCCACCCACCTCTGAAGTTGCAAAGTTCGTTTTCAATGTAGTGTGTTGTACATCGCATTTTTACAATGGGCCAACCTGTATGCCTATTTATTTAAGCATTTTCTGTTTTCCCTTACCCTCCCCCAATTAGAGAACTGTATATACAAGATGCAGGGCACCAGAATCAAATACAGTGAAAACAGGGGTTATACCATGGGGGAGGAACATACAAAGCAACAAAAATCGCATGGTACATTATAAATAAGTTAGAAACAACAGCAAGAAAGGAAAAACCACTTGTGTCCCGGTCTTGGGGTTCATTTCACTTAACTTCATCTTATCGGTGCTTGTCCTAGGCATATACTAGTTAATGCAAATAAGGGAAACCATGCGACCTATGTTTCTTTGGGCATGCCTTACTTGACTTAATATAATTTTTATCTAAGTCTTTCCATTTCCTAACAAATTAGGAGATGTCATTCTTTCTGATGGAGACATAGAATTCACATATATACATATGTATATATATATATATATATATATAAAGCAATAAATTCACATATATACATATGTATATATATATATAAAGCAATATATATATATATATATATATATATATATATATATATATATATATATATACACCCATTTATTTTCTTGATCCATTCATCTACTGAGGGGCATCTGGGTTGGTTTCATATCTTAGCTGTGGTAAATAATGCTGCAATAAACATACTTGTGCTGATAGTTCTAGTATGGCCTTGTTTGTGATCATTTGTGTCAATGTCCGAAAGTGGGATTGCTGGATCATAGGGGAGCTCTATGTGGAATCTTTTGAGGAATCTCCATACTGCTTTTGAAAATGGTTGAACAAGTTTACACTCCCACAAACAATGCAATAGGGTTCCCTTTGGCCACATCCCCTCCAGGATCTGTTGTTATTAGATTTCTTATTGATAGCCATTCTAACAGTGGTAATGTGAATCTCAATGTTGTTTTGATTCGCATTTCATTATTTTTGATAGAGAAGTTGAGCTTTTCTTCATGTGTCTATTGGCCATTGTTATTTCCTCTTCAGAGAAGTGTCTCTTTAAATCTTTAGCCCACTTATTTCATCAGGCAGTTGTTTCTTTGAGGATTTGTTGTTCGGGATTTAATTTTTTGTGATCCAATCATATTTTAGATATGAGGCCATTGTCTGTTGTATGGCTAGTGAAGATCTTCTCCTAATCGGTGGGCTTTCTCATTGATTTTGTTAGCTATGTCCTATGCCATGCAGAAGCTCTGCAGTTTCATGCAATCCTATTTGTGCAACTTTTCTTTGATTTGTTGTGTTTCTGGGTCTCTATTAAGAAAATTTTGGCTTGTGCCAAGGAGACCTAGCATTTCTCCTATTCCTTCCAGTAAAGTTTTTAGGGTGTCTGCTTTGACTGTAAGAATGACAATTAATTTTGTATGTCAGAACTTGTTTTTTATCCATTCCTTGTGTTCATAGGAATGTGTCTATTTTGTGTAAACCAGCTGCTCAATAAGGTATCATTCCGGGTCATATAGTAGTTATTACATGGATCTATGTAAGTATTGTGTAATGACATAGAGCTTTCTAATGACTTACATACATAACTCTATTAATGTTAATTGTCATGAAGAACGCCAAACCTCCGTTTTTGTGACCATGTCCATCCTTGTTCTCCCTATTGTCTAGCAGTTTATATCACAGTCATCTGGCACATGGAATAGACATGGACTCGATGGATCCTGGCTTTGAGATGGCCCCAAATACAGCAAATATCAGAATCAATGAGATCGAAGCAGTTGTCCCAGGTGCCTGATTGTATGAATGTCCTCAGCTTTCAATGGTCTCACCTGCCTCTGTCAGAAGCGTGGTGATGGTCTGTCACCATCAAAGCTCACACTGAAGCTTAACTTCTCAATGTAGCAGTGTCAGAAGATGGAAACTTTAAGATAGGTTTCAGTCATAAATGGATTAATGCCATCTAATCAACTCTCAAGTGACTAACATTATCACTATTAACAGGCAAATTATGCCCCTTACTCTCTGTCATTCTAGCACATGGCCATGATGCTGATATCCTCTGTGAATGATGCACCTAGGGAGCCTTGTCCCATGTGCTACCATGCTATTTAGACTTTCCAGCCACTACTATTGTGATTGAAATAGACCTTTTATTCCTTATAAAGTGTACAGCTTCAAGGATTTTGATAAACCATGACCAAATGGACGAGATGCTATTCTTTTTATCTTTTTCATATTGAGGATTAAACTGATGGCCTTACAATTACTAGGCAGATATGGTACCAGTTGAGCCTGCATACCCCCAACCCTTTTTTTACTTTTTCAGTTTACTTTTCATATAGGGTCTTGTGCTAACGTCACTCAAGCCACCTTCAGTATCCCATCCTCCTATATCGCTACCTCCCAATATCTGGGAATACAGGCCTGTGACACCACAGTTTGCCAGTTAGAATATGCTGTTCTTTCGGGAAAAGAGATACAGACCCATGAGATGCTTATGTATTTGTGTGTGTGTGTGTGTGTGTGTGTGTGTGTGTGTGTGTGTGTGTGTGTGTGTGTATTCATGAGAACTGTTCTTGGTGATTTACTTAGTACTGAGGGTGAATCTTCATGAAGAATCTGTATTATTAATTCTTTCACTAAAAAAGAAATGCTTCTGTGCGTGCTCGTAGCTCTCAACTGTAAACCTAGCTCTTCAGAATGCTGAGATTTTGGGATAACATTGTTTTTTTTAATTTAATTTAATTTTATTTGAGAACATACTGTAGAGAAGGGTTACAATTACATGGGCAGGATATTGTAACCCACACCGACATTGTAAAGCTGGTTTTGACATGACATTTTGTACTTCTCATTGATGCAACAGGTCCACCTGAATCCTTAAACGACTTGTTTGTCCCCGTCTCCTCCACATGTTATACTGACATCAAATATAGTGAAAGCGGGGGTTACACTGTGGGGGAGGGACATACAAAGCAACAAAGAAATAATCTTATAAATGCGTTAGAAACACATGCATGAAAGAAACGAAAACATTAAAATACATATTTAAGGGTTCGTTTTCCTAACATCACATTATCTGACCTTTTCCGCTGGACTCATACCTATACTAGATATTGCAAATAAGGGAAACCATGGGACCTATGTTTCTTTGAGCCTGGCTTACTTCACTTAATATAATTTTTCCAAGCCTTTCCATTTCCTAACAAATGGGGAAATGTCATTCTTTCTGATGGAGGCATAGAATTCCATTGTGTATATATACCACATCTTCTTGATCCATTCATCTACTGAGGGGCATCTGGGTTGGTTCCATATCTTAGCTATGGTAAATAATGCTGCAATAAACATAGTTGTGCTGGTAGCTTTAGTGTGGTCTTTTTTGTAAACATTAGGGTAAATGCCCAAAAGTAGGATTGCTGGGTCATAGGGGAGTTCTATGTGAAGTCTTTTGAGGAACCTCCATACTGCTTTCCAAAGTGGTTGAACAAGTTTACATTCCCACCAACAATGAAGTAAGGTTCCTTCCTGCCCACATCTCCTCCAGCATCTGTTGTTGTTAGAGTTCTTGATTTTTGCTGTTCTAACTGGAGTGAGGAGATATCTCAATGTTGTTTTGATTTGCATTACTTTTATGGCTAGGGATGTTGAACATTTCTTCATGTGTCTATTGGCCATCATTCTTTCTTCTTCAGAGAAGCTTCTCTTTAAGTCTTTCGCCCACTTACTTATTGGGCAGTTGTTTCTTTGAGGATTTGTTGTTGGGTGGTTTAATTTTTTGAGTTTGAAGTATATTTTAGATATGAGACCCTTGTCCGTTGTATGGCTAGTAAAGATCTTCTCCCAATCCGTGGGCTTTCTATTGATTTTTCTAGCTATGTCACTTGCCCTGCAGAAGCTCTGCAACCTTATGCAATCCCATTTGTCCAACCTTTCTTTGATTTGTTGTGTTTCAGGGTCTATTCAGAAAATTTCGGCCTGAGCCAAGGCGACCTCGGGTTTCTCCTATGCCATCCTGTAATGTTTTCAGAGTGTCTGCTTTGAGTTCAAGTTCTTTGATCCAAAGTTGATTCTGGTGCAGGGTGATATATAAGGATCTAGCTTTAGTTTTCTACATGTAGTTAACCAATTTTGCCAGCACCATTTACTGAAGAGGCTATCTTTCTTCCATTGTATTGTTTTAGCTCCCTTATCGAAGATCAGATGGCTATAGGTTCATTTCTGGGTTTTCAATTCTATTCCATTGGTCCTGAGGTCTGTTCTTATACCAATACCAAGCTGTTTTGATTACTATGGCTTTATAGTAGAGTTTGAAATTTGGTATTGATATTCCTCCAGCAGAGTTCTTTCCATTCAGGAGCGTTTTTGCTATTCGGGGTCTTTTATTGTTCCATATGAATTTTTGGATTGCCTCTTCTATTTCCTTGAAGAATGAGGGTGGAATTTTGATAGGTATTGTGTTGAATTTGTAGATAGCCTTGGGAAGTATTGCCAATTTCACGATGTTAATCTTTCCAATCCAGGAGCATGGGAGGTTTTGCCATTTTTTAAGTTCTGTGTTGATTTCCTTTTTCAAGATTTCAAAGTTTTCATCATAAAGGTCCTTCACTTCTTTGGTTAAGTTAATCCCTAAGTATTTTATTTTTTGTGGGGTTATTACAAATGGAATTGCTTTCCTAATTTCAGCCACACTTTCTCATTGTTGGCATACAGAAAAGCCACTGATTTTGGGGGGTTAATTATATAACCTGCTACTTTGCCAAAGTTTTGAATCAGCTAGAGTAATTTGGGAGTGGATCTATGGGATTCTTTAAATACAAGATCGTGTCATCTGCAAAGAGGGAGATTTTTATTTCTTCTTTCCCTATTTCGATCCCCTTTATGTCTGCATCTTGTCTTATTGCTGTAGCTAGGCATTCTAATACTACATTGAAGAGAAGTGGCGAGAGTGGGCATCCTTGTCTTGTTCCTGAGTTAAGAGGAATTGGCTTTAGTTTTTCACCATTAAGTATAATGCTGACTGTAGGTTTGTCATATACAGCCTTTATTGTATTGAGGAATGTTCCATGGATTCCTAATTTTTCCAAAACCTTCATCGTAAAGGGGTGTTGGATCTTGTCGAATGCTTTTTCTGTGTCTATTGAGATAACCATGTGGTTCTTATTCTTGCTCCTGTTGATGTGATGAATAATATGAATTGATTTGCGTATTTTGAACCAGCTTTGCATCCCTGAAATGAATCCTGTTTGATCATGGTGTACGATTTTTTGGATGAATTGTTGAAGTCGGTTGGCCAAAACTTTGTTGAGAAGTTTTACATCAATGTTCATCAAAGAAATCGGTCTATAGTTCTCTTTCTTTGATGAGTCCCTGCCTGGTTTTGGGATGAGGGTTATGATGGCTTCATAGAATGTGTTCGGTAGTGAGCTTTCTCTTTCAATTTCATTGAATAGTTGGAGGAGAATTGGTGTGAGCTCTGCTTTGAAGGCCTTGTAAAATTCGGCTTTAAAACCATCTGGTCCTGGACTTTTCTTAGCTGGGAGGTCTCTTATTGCTCTTTCTATTTCAATGCTTGATATGGGCCTGTTAAGCTTGTTTAACTCATCTTGGATTAGTTTTGGCATGTCAATATTTGCTAGGAAGAGGTCCATTTCTGTCCAGTTCTCAAACTTATTAGCATAAAGTTTTGAGAAGTATTCCCTTATAATGTTCTGAATCTTGGTTGTTTCCGTGGTGATGTTTCCATTCTCATCTCTGAGTTTATTAATTTGTGTGTGTTCTCTTCTTTTTCTGATAAGATTTGCTAAGGGTCTGTCAATTTTGTTAAGTTTTTAGAAGAACCAACTCTTTGTTTTGTTGATTCTTTCTATAGTCTTTTTGGATTCTAGTTCATTTAATTCTGATTTAATTTTGATTATTTCTTTCCATCTACTGAATTGGGGTTTATCTTGCTGCTCTTTTTCAAGGAGGTTTAGATGTGTCATTAAATTGTTAGTTTCAGATCTCTCCAATTTGTTGATGTAGGAGTTCAGAGCTATAAACATGCCTCTGAGCACTGCCTTTGCTGTGTCGCAGAGGAGCTGGTAATTTGAGTGTTCATTTTTGTTGAATAGCATGAACATTTGAATTTCCTTTCTAATCTCTTCCATGACCCACTCATGATTCAGCAGTGTGGTGTTCAGCCTCCATGTGATACCGGACTTTCTTTGGTGGCTTTTGGTGTTGAGTTCTAATTTTATTCCATTGTGGTCAGAGAGAATGCATAACTTCAATGTTTCTGAATTTAGACAAGTTTGCATTGTGGCCTAAAATGTGGTCTATTTTAGAATACGTTCCTTGTGCTGCTGAGAAAAACGTGTATTCTGATGTTGCTGGGTGAAATGTTCGGTAGATGTCTGTTAAGTCTAGTTGATCTATGCAGCTGTTTAGATCTGCGGTTTCTCTGTTGAGTTTTTGCCGAGTTGATCTATCTAGTGGGGAGAGTGGTGTGTTAAAATCCCCAACAATTAATGTCTTTGGATCTATATGGGATTTGAGGGAAAGTAGTGTTTCTTTGATAAATTTGGGTGCTCCATTGTTTGGCGAATAAATATTTAGAGTTGTAATATCCTCCTGAAGGAGAGATCCTTTAATTAGTATGTAGCGACCTTCTTTATGTCTTCTCACGAATTTGAATTTGAAGTCTATTTTATCTGATATTAGGATTGCAACTCCCACCTGTTTATGGGGGCCGTTTGCTTGGTAGATTTTGTTCCAGCCTTTCACATTGAAAATGTGTTTGTTTTTATGGGGAAGATGTGACTCCTGCAGGCAGCAGATAGAAAGGTCTTGTTTTTTAATCCAACTAGGCAGTCTATGTCGCTTAATTGGAGAGTTCAGTCCGTTAACGTTAAGAGATAGGACTGAGAGTTATTTGGGAGTTCCTGCCATGTTATCTACCTTCTTGGGGGCTGCGAAAACTGGGTTCTTCTTATGGTTCTTGGATTTGTAGGACATCTTTAAGAGTCTTTTGCAGGGCTGGTTTGGTGGAGATGTATTGTTTCAATTTTTCTTTGCTATGGATGGTTTTTATTTGGCCTTCACTTATGAAGGAGAGTTTAGTTGGGTACAGTATTCTTGGTTGATAGTTGTTTGTTTTTAGGGCATGGCATACATCATTCCAGGCTCTTCTTGCTTTGATTGTCTCTGCTGAGAAATCTGAGGTGATTCTAATTGGTTTCCCTTTGTAGGTGATTACCCTTTTCTTCTTGACAGCTTTAAGGATCTTTTAATTGTTCTGAGTTGATCCTGTGTGGATTATAATGTGACGGTGGGATGTCCTATCCTGGTCTGGTCTATTTGGGGTTCTAAAGGCTTCTTGTATCTGAATAGGCCTATCTTTTTGTATGTTTGTGAAGTTCTCTGCTAGGATCCTGTTAAACAAATTTCCTAGACCATTAACTTCTGTTTCTAGGTGCTCCTCTACACCCATTATCCTTAGATTAGGCCTTCTGATGGTGTCTTCCAGGTGTTGGATAGATCTATCATATTTCTGGGACTTGTCTTGGATGGTTGTATGTTCTTTCTCTATAATATCTAGGCTGTCTTCAATCCCTGAGATTCGATCTTCTGCATGGTCTAATCTGCTGTCAAGACTCTCTACTTTGTTTTTTATCTCTTTTCCTTCTAATTGGTCAGCTTTGATGGCTTCAAGTTCTTTGTTGAACCTCTGTTTTAGGTCTTGTATGAATTTCTTTACTTCCTTAATTTGGTGTTCAGTGTTTGTCCTCAAATCACTTAGTTGATTGGTTATGGTTTCTTTGGACTCCCATTCCTTCTGTTGGGTTCCATTCAGCATTCCCTTTGTGGTCTCCCTGACTTCCTTCAGCTCTTTTTAATGGATTCCATGAATGCCTTTAGTGATCTTTGTGTGTTCTCTACCTGGTCTCTCAATTCCTGTATTACTCTTTGATTAGCTTCCTCCCGTTCTTGGGATTCCTGCAGATCTCTTTGAGTGTTCTCAGCCTGCTCACGCCATTCCTCCCTTTCTCTTTGAGTATTCTCAAGTTGTTCACGCAAATCCTGTATCAGTTTTTGAGAAGCTTCCTCACGCTTATGATATTCCTGTATAAACTTCTGGGATGCCTCATCTCTCTCCCTATCACGCTCATACAGAATCCTTTGTATGTTGTCAAACTTCTCATTTATCATGTTTGCCAGCAGTGTTTGTAGAGCTATTTGGGAACTCTCCTCTGGATTATTCATTATCTGTTCTAACCCCTGATTATCAAGATTGGGAATTGAGGTACCCGAATTTGCCATTTTTCTTGTGTTTTTCTGGCTTACTCTTCCCATTTGAGATGAAGATAGCACCAGTTTTGTGCTAGAACACTATCTTAAGGAAACCATCTATTCAACATCAAACAACTATATGTTAAAGGACTTCGAATCGCAGGGAAGAATTTGGAAAACCAGAAATTATTAGGGTTAGGGAGAGATGTGGGTAAAAAATAGGAATAGATTGTTGTGGGGAGGCACAGGGAGAGTTAACTATGTCCTAATCACAGTGCAGGAAATAGGTTGTGTAGGATGCAAGTAGAGAGAGAGAGAGAAAGAAGAAAGTGAAAGGGGAATGAAAAGAGACCAGAAAAAAATAGAAACGAAAAAATTAATGTTATTATAGAGATTAAAAGACCATCTATTTAGAGAGCAATGTGAATATATAGAGAGAAAGGGAGGGACATAGAGAAGATGTGAAAAATTTTAAAAAATGCTTAAAATATTATATAGGTATAAAGAGGTAGTACTGCTATTAATGAATTTAAGTCTCAGAGGTTTTGAATTGAGTAGTAAGTTTGTGGATTAAGTGTGTACACAATGAGGGATAGGGTCTACTAGTTAACTACGGGTTTATCTGAGGATGTGCAGGACAAGAGTTAAGTCACATAAAGAAGAACAAAAAAGAGGAAAAGGTGGAAAGGATAGGAAAGGGAGAAGAAAAGATCAGAAGTTCAGTAGAGCTAGACAAAAAACAAAAAGATAATTAAGAAACAAAGAAAAAGAGAAAGAAGACAAGAAAAGAAAGGAAAACGCACATTCACGTATTCCTAAAATATAAATTAGAAGAGGAGAAAAAAAAAGTTACTGGAAAACAATTATTTTTTCAGAAGAGGCAAACATTAAATATTAATAAAAGTTTTAGAAAAGAAAATAAATTTTTTATATATATAAGGTAACAAAAAACAAAAAAAAAAAAGAAAAGAAAAGAAGAAGAAGAAAAAAAAAGTTCTTTGATTTTTTTTGGGGGGGAGGGGTTGGAAGAATCCTGTATCTCCCTTTTGTCTGTAACCAGCCTCTTGTTGGAGTCTCTGGTCAGCTTGAGGTCCTGTGGCTTGATTGGTTTCTTAAGTCAGTTTGTTGGAACAGGCAGAAAAATTCTCTGCTTTACCCAAGATTTTGAGATCCCCCTCCCAGGTTAGTTTACTGGGAGGGTGATCTGCTTTGAGAATCACAAAAGAGGGGGATGCAGTGATGAGGCTAGGTTCTGGGTAGAGTTGAGGCCTTTCAACAAACAGTAGCTTTTCCCTGGGGCTATTTTGTGACAAAACTCCCAGTGCCCAGCCTGGAGCCATTCTCAGGGTTTCTGTTTTTCAATTGATTGTGGTGGCTGCTAGAGGGATGGGTAGCCTCTGGCTCTAGTTACCCAGTGAGGAGAGCCACTCCAATGGCTGGCGCCTGAGCTGGGTGACTTTTCCCTGTATGGAGCTGAGTTTGGCAGGTCGCTTCGCCGTTAAGTTCTTGTGACCTGCTAAATGACTCGTTTTATTCCAAGGCCTGACCTGGAGCTAGCAGCTCCTCCGAGCTTTGTCGGTATCCAAGATGGAGATCACTGGTGCTGGGGGGGGGGGGGGGAGGAGTGGCCTTCCCTCCTCTGCTCCCTGAGAAGGAGTGAGGACATCGGGCTTCTACTCACGCGGATTCTTGGATCCTGGGTCGTCTCTGGTCTGCAAACTGCAGGATGAAGATGTCCGCTCCTTGTCAGTTCTTGCTGGTGTTGAGTAGAATCCGCTCATCCCCTGCGTCTGGGTCCTTCATCCTGGATGACCCCGCGGCGGTGGTCGCCGCCGCGACCCTGCCACCGCAGCGGCAGCTGGTGGCAAGCGCTCAGATGTGTCTCCTTGGCTTCCCCTCTCTTGACTAACTCTCTGTCCTGTGATGGCACACTTGGTGTGATTCTCTGGCTTAGGACTGTTCACTGGAACTCTAAAACTGCTTTCTATGCGAGAGCTTGTTCAGATTCCAGCTTCTCCTCCGCCATCTTCCCAGAATTCCTCAGGTAACATTGTTAATCCACGTGAGCCAGGAAAAGTCCATGACACTCTGATCTCCATTTAATCAGCAAAAACGTCAAAAGTCTAGCTGTGGCTTAAGTAATAGAGTAATATTATTGAGGAAAAATATAGAAATAGCACCTAGACTCTTTTTAAGGCTCAGGACCAGCACTCGTACAAAATCTCCAGATAGCACTTGTGATATTACAATGAGCTCTTGTGCTATTACAAGTCACCATTATGTCTAATGGATTATCTCTACAGGACAGTTGCAGTAAAAAATCTTGTATTTCTTCATAAGATATGTTCATTCTGGACCAGCTTTATGCCCCATTTTTCTCTCTGGAATGATGTCTTGATTTTGAAATAGAGGAAAAATTCAGTGAAGAATATGGTCTCTGTATCCCTCCCTTATCAATTGTTAACATGATCGCTTTTTTTATTTTTTGGCAGTCTTGGGGAATGAACTCAGGTCCTGGCCACTGTCACTGAGCTGCTTCTTTGCACAAGACTAGCACCCTATGCACAGCGTCACTTCTGGCTCTTTCTGTTTATGTGGTACTGAGTAATTGAACCCATGGCTTCATGCATGCTGGGCAAGCACTGTACCACTGAGCCACATTCCCAGCCACATGTTCTCTTTCTAAAATATGTCTTTTTATTTGTGTATTTATTTTTTATTTTGAGAATACCGTACAGAGGAGTTACAATTAAATGGACAAGGTAACGAGTACATATCTCATCAAGCACTGTTGCCCCCTCGTTGTTTCTAACATGTTTACCTCTGTCCCATCTCTGAAGCCACTGCCACTGCTCTTGAATATATCCTCAATTTTACTCCTACTTTTCATATCCTATAACTGCCGAATTATTTTCCACTCAACCCACGGAATTAGCTTTCATTTTCTTAAATTTCAGACCTCATTGGCTAAAATCAAACAATAACTCAACATTATCAGTGTCTGAAATTGAAGACACTAAGAATAATAAACAGTTTTTTCAATTTTGTTCAGTTATACGCTTGAATTTTGGACCTTGTGCACTGTCCTTCAGCTCTTCAGCTCAAGGCGAGTCCTCTAACACTTGAGCCACAGTGCCACTTCCAGTTTTCTGAGTTTATTGGGGATAATAGTCTCTCAGCCTTTCCTGCAGGGTTGGCTTTGAACTGACAGCCTCAGATCTCATCCTACTGAGTAGCTAGGATTACAGGAATGAGCCACCTGTTCCCATCTAATAAATAGCTTTTCATGTGTATCAGGTGATACACAACAACTCAGACCCTTGGGATGTCTTTTATCTTCCAGTCTGGGCAGGATCTAAACCTAAAATATACTCTGGTAGATAACAAAATTAAAGAGATTCTACAAATGTAATTAGTTCCCACAAGAGTTGGATATGAGTTATTTCCAAGGTGTGAGTGCAAATTAAGGGTTTTCTAGAGGTCAGACATGTCAACAGAATGAATCAAGCAGTAAGGAGAATATGTTTGTCAAGAAAGTATAGGGATGTCTAGGAGCTGACAACAGTGTTTGTATGATAGGTGAACAGAAAGCAGAAACCACAGTCTCACAACCACAGGACCTAAACCCAACCAGGCATCCTTTAATCTTGAAGAGATCCCCACATTCCATGATAGACTATAGCTTTTTGGCCCCCTGCTAGAAACTGAGAAGCTGCTATAGACAAACCACACCCATACTACCAGCCCAAACTGCTAACCTAAAATAGTTGGTATTTGATGGACGCACAAATAAATATGTGGTAATTTGCCACAGAACATGACAAAATAAATGCATCTCTCAGAGTGCTGGTGCCTCATACCTGTAACCCCAGCTACATAGGAGACTGAGATCTGAGGATCCAGATTCAAAGGGATCTCAAGCAGCAATATCTGTGATATTCATATTGCCAATAAATAACAAAAGCCTGGAAATGGTGGTATGGCTTAAGAAGTAGGGAAACAGCCTTAAGGGAAAAGATAAGTAAAGCACAAGACCCTAAATAGAAACTCCAATACAAGCACTTACACATACACACACACAAAAAAAAAACACAAAAAAGAATAGAAAAATGAAAACATTTGTTGAAGACCACCTGGTATTTTCTGTGCTCTGTGTAAAACTCTAACATCTTTCAATTTTTTTCCTTGTGTGAAGTAATTTATTATATTTTATAACTCCAACATCAAGATATCTAACAACACAACTACACAAATGTGTTGGCCACACATTTTTCTATATGTCATATTGTAATTGTTACTGCAAACAAAGTACCTTTTCTACTAATTTAATCTACTTAATTGCAGAAATTGGATTTGTATCTTAGTTGAAATTAAATTTAAACCTTTTAACTCATCAAAAGGGAAAAGTTATGCTGTATCTTCAGGTACATTCGTATCTGTCACGTTTCCTACAAATGAAATTAATAGATTCCATCACTTAAAATTCTTATATGCCAAATCAATACAAGACTCTGATTAAAACTAAAAAAATTAAAGTGTTTTCTATTCCTGTTTCATTTGGACAAATTACTTAAAGATATCTTTGGACTTCCATAGAGATATTATATCCAAAATTCATCTATACCATAGAAAAAAGTTCACAAAAGTTTATCTATAACTCACATAGATGTTGCTCAATTCACTAGAGCAAAAGAACTATAAATTCTAACCTACATATATAAACATCCCATAATAATTTCTAGAAAATTCCATTTTTCTTAGAAAAATGCTGGCTGCCAACAAACTCACTAATGGTGAGAAGAGAAAAAGAAGGTGTGCAATGGCTGACATTTTACAAAAGCCTTATTTACATGTGGGTACACAGAAAGACATGCAATGTTCAGGTTTACCTGGAAAGAAAAGGAACTCATCATAATAAGAGAGAAAAACCCTTGGCAGGAACTACACATAACTGCACTTTAGCTTCTTTGCTCATGCCTGGTGCTCTACCACTTGAACCACACTCCACTTTGGGCTTTTTAATCATGAATTGAACACAAGAGCATCATAATCTTTCCTTGCTTTGAACCTTGATCCACAGATCTCAACCTCCTGAATAGCCAAAATTACAGGAATGAGCCATCAATGCTGGCATTAGTGACAGACCAACACACTGATTTCAAGCTCCAACACCAGCACAAAATCCAAAACCACAATCAAACTTGATAGCCAATAAATATACTAATGTTATATTAAACCAATATAATGAAAGGTGGAGAAATGTGAAGAACATCAGAAAATGATTATCATTATTAGCTTTTCTGATTTTTAAAAACTTAAAATTACTTTCTTAAAATGTAAAATAAGTACAGAAGACCCCTGGTACCAAGGTGTATGTTTCAAATTAGATAGCTGATGAAAACAAACTGAGAATGCTGAGGAAAACAAAGAATTTTAGAATTCAGTGATTACTACACAGAAAATATACCTGAGAATCTGTGCTTTGAAAAAGTTTCAATTAGGCTAAGTTAATGACACAAAAACATTGTTCTTCTCATTAATGCTCCTCATAAAACAGGTCTACTTTATTCTCTTTATCTAGGAATGGTCTGAATGTTTGATTCACTTTTCCCAAAATGAGACTAAAGACATTCAGTCTTACAAAACTCCAAATTTTGTATCTTAGTACTGAAATTAAATATATCAAGTATCTTCTTTGTGTTGGGAGTATCATAATAACTTTTAACTTGTTCTTTTATCTTTGAGGCTGGGGGGGTGTATTTTGACAAAAGAGGACAAGGAAACTCTGGAGGCTGAGATCTGAGGAACATGGTTGAAAACCAGCTCAGACAGGAAAAAGAGAGACTCTTGTCTCCAACTGAAAAACAAAAAGCTGAAAGATGTGGCTCAAGTGGGAAGGTGCTAACCTTGAGCAAGCAAAAACAAAAGGGGGTGGGGAGAGAGGAGAGCACCCAGGGCCAAACTTCAACCTCAAAGACCGTCACACATATACACACATAACTCTGACAACAATTCAAATTAACATCATCTGAACTGCCTAATGGGAAGTGTGCATGAGAATTTAAAAATATTTCCATTTTTAAGAAATACATTTTTTAAAAAGATATACATTAGCATTTTCAATTATGGTTAAAATTTTACATGGTTGTCAAGTTTTGGTGGCTCACACCTGTAATCCTAGCTACTCATGAGGCTGAGATATGGAATTGTGGTGCAAATACAGCCCATGCTGAAAAGTCCTTGAGACTCTTATCACCTGAAAGTTGGAAGTGGAGCTCTGGCTCAAGCGGTAGAGCACCAGCCTTGGGCTGAATCACTGAGAGACAGCGCCTAGGCCCAGAGTTCAATCCTCATGACCAAAATTCAATTTTTTTTTTATATGGTCAAAACACAAGTAAAAATTCTGGGAATATATTGGCTGGCATACTTCATTCTGCCTTAAGCAAAAGAACTTTGTCTTTGGATTTATTATAAGATGATTATTGCCATAGCATCACTTTAGCTCAAGTTATAGTGTTTGGCATAAAAGAAGAGGCTTTGTGGTCAACATATGAAAATTTATCTTAAATCATCAATACAACTGAATTGATCTCTTTTGTGGTGAAGTTCTTCACATCATTCAATGTTAAGTTGTCTAGGATGATACATACATTCACTCACAACCTTTCAACAAATCTAAGCAGTCAGACTGAGCATGGTAGATAATGCTAGTATGGAATGTAGTATGCAAGGTGGAAAAGGAGAAAACTGGGGGTAGCTTCAGAACACAGCAACTCACTTGGGCTGAACTTATTTCCCCAATGAGTTGATGTTGAAGGCATCACCACTAAGTTTCCAAGGTTATACTGTAGGGCAAGCCCTTCCCCTCAACAACTATATAGTGAGGGAAAGCCTGTCTTATCAGTTTCTAGACTATGACTGTATCTAACTAGATTCCTCAAAACCTAAAAATTTGAAACAGTCCAATACACTGGAATAAACCATTTTTTCTATCCTACACTCAGATGTAGGGAGAATTTAAAAAGATGTTCAGGGGCTGGTTTATAGTTCATTGAGAGTTTTTGACTAGCTAATGAAACATCCTGGGTTCAATACTCATTAATACAAAAGGAGATACAAAATCAGCTTAAAGTCCAGAAAGTGGAAAGTAACTGAAGTAAAACTCCTGAAACACGGACCAACTTTCCTGGTATGTGTTAAGAAAAGAAGAAGAAGAAAAGCCACCCCTGGCACCTGCCATAGCTACCAAGTGTGTTATACCTGGACCCATCAAATCTCAGGTAATCAAAACTGAAGAAACAAAACCATAAAGACTATGGTTTACTGCAGGGTATTGAAGGATGAGGGAGGGAAAATGGGGAGAAGGAATCCTGGTAATGGCAGCAGCCATATATGTAAAACAGTGAATGACATTATCTTGAGTAGAACTTGGAGAGATGCACATGAGACACAGGAGAAATTACATTGACACCCTACTGCACTACAAGTTAAAATGAACCTTTGCAAGCTAATACCTCAGTTTATGGACATATATATTCAGTCAGAATGTGTATACAGATATATGCACATAGTCCATATGTGCACACAGATCACATCCAAAAATAGGAAGAAAGTAATACCACAGAGGATAAACAGTTCAAACTGAACAGTGTGTTGGTCCCAGCTAATACGTCAGAACGTGGATTCTTTACCTCCCTTCCTTGCATTCTTTGGATATGGTTATGATGTATATGGCTTGGAAGTTAACTAAAGATAACTACTGCTTGGCAGAGGAGCCTTATTTTTTATTATGGCAGCTTGCCATAATTGATCTCCCCTTCCTGGATGAATGATCAAATGATTAAATATTAATGATAGCATCCTTAAACATAAAGCCTGGCTGCTTTGACTGACATCTTCCTCCATGTAGCTCTCACCATTCAAGCATAAGATATTTGGTAATACATTGTTAGGTTGAGTCTTACTTGCCTTCATTCAGTCATCTTTATATATATCCAATGGTTGTTTGATTTGTCTTTTGTTTTGTTGTTTGAGTTTTTGTTCACCCTTCCTGCTCCATGCCTCCATTTTCAAATGATTTATAACTGAAGTTAAGTAAAACATTAAGTCCTTAGAATTGTCCAAAGATGGAAGGAAATATTAATGTGAATGCACATACAAAATAACCTTAATCCTCCTTTTGTTTCCTACAGGGAGAAGGCGGGTGGGGATCTATTTACCTTGCAAGGTGGCATTTGGCCATGGTACCTGCACCTGGACTGGCAGGGACCAGGAAAATGGAGAACTAGGAGGTGAAGAATAATAGGCCCTTGGGCAGGGAATTTTTGTAGGCCCTAGAAGCTGTGTTCAAGTCCCAGTTTTGGAACAAAAAAGAGTTAAAGAAAAGAAAGGAAAAAAAAAACAGAAAGGAAAAGGAAAAAGAAGGACCTATTGCTTGAGTGCATTTTATACATTAACTATAACTATGCCTCATGGGTATGGGTGATATGAATCTGTTACCCCAGATGTGTCCCATTCTATCAATTGGTCTTCGCTATAAACCTCTTCCCAGGGCACCAGAGAGTTTTGCCCCTGCCAGGTGAATAGTTAGATGGAGTTTCTTTCCTTTAGTCTAGATTGTAGGGCATGGGGACTCTAACAAGCTGGGCTTACCCCCGACAGAGCACAGATGAGCATAGCACACAGCACATGGAGAGAGCCATACTGGAGAGTACTGTTTCCAGTTAAGTGGACACAATCCCTCTTCGTGCTCCCCTATCCACTCCTCCACTCTGCTAGGTTCCTTGTCCATTACCTCACTTTCCCATCATACCACCACTGCCCCCATCAACTGGCCCATCGCCACCCCGTGTTTCCCCAGCCTACCACCGTGGTAAGCTGTGCCTACTATAGGCTATGTGCCTTACTACCCCGTTCTGAATCAGTCCCCTTCTTGAGGTCAGACACCCCTCAAGAACCTACTCATTCTTCTGACCCTCCCCTCTCACAGCCACAACGTTTAGCTCCACCCCCACCTTTACGGCCCCACCCCTTCTAGCCCTAACCCTTATGGCTCCAGTGCTGTCCCGGTACTGCCTGCCCAAACCTCCGGTGGGAACACAGGAGTGGGAAGGGGAATGTGCATATGCCCATCACTTACTACATAATGCCTGGTGCCAGAATGTTCCAAACATGAGCTATGGGTGCTGCAGAGAAGGAAAGCTCAGGTCAGAGTCTTCCTCTCCTCCCTGCCTGGCTAAGCCTGGACAGCCACAGGGCTCTCTGGTTTCCCTGAGTTCACTGGTGGTTGTGGGGCTGGAGATGCAGTCCTCGCCTCCATCTCCTCAACCAGTGCTGTGCCTTCCTGAGGGATCTTTGGCTTCACTGTGTGGACCTCCAACTTTCTAAGCAGTGTGGGCCCAGCTGCCAGCACTACACCATGATGAAACCGATTTTAAGAGGCCCCCTCCCTAAACCCCTCTATTTTCCATTTTCTTCTCTGTTCTCCTATGGGAGCCTCCCATCTCAGCGCGGTTTCAACTGAAATGTGCCATCCCCTCTTCCTGGGGCGCAAAATCCCTTCCCAGGCTTCTCCTTCCACCACCACCCGGCTCCCCCACCCCCTGCCCCTCAATACATGGGCCAACCCTGTCCTGTTCCCTGATCCTCCAGTGCCCCACAAACCTTTGTTGGGTTAGGGATGTTGGGACTCAGCTGCCAAAGACAATCCTAGAAGACCCAGTTTCAAGGATACGGGGCCCCACTCCCCCCAATATCTTCCTCTCCACCCCTGATGGTCTGAACCTAACTCTCAACTCGGCCCCTCCTCTCTCAGTGTAGGAAGATTCATTGGTGAGGGGAAGAACCTCCTCTATAGAAGGAAGATAGGGGCTTAGAGTTCACCCCCATCCCCTCTTGGTCATGCCTTCAGTAGTCACCGGTTGTTATGAAGCAACTTCCAGAGGCATTGCAGCTGTATGACATAAGTGGGTGCCCTTCCACTCTACCATTGAGGGAAAAAATTGCTGGTGAGGGATTGAGTGCATGTATACATATGTTTACTGGAATGCATGCAGGTTGTGCCAGAGTGGCCAGACAGGTGCTACATTGGACCCAGGAGAAGGAAGGCCAGGTCTTGCAGACTGTCCCAAGGTGGAGCCAAGTTACCTGTTCTCCACTTTGTGGACTGCCATCTTGTTGGTTCCTCCCAGTAGTCCCATGTACTGTTATCCCAATTACCCCAATTTTGCGGCAAGTGAACCTTCTTCCTCATTTCTGAGAAACAATTCCCGGGTGAGGTTTTGTGGGTATGTGATTGTAACTGTGCATTCCCAAGTTTGAGGTACACACATTTGCCTCTTCCTGTTAAATTGTGGTTCCAAGGGAAGGAAGACCATACACAGAGTATTTCAGGAGTCCCTTCCAGGCTATAGACTTCATTGCCCTGGGTTATGTGCTTAAAGCCTGCAATGATTCTGTCCTTCCAAACCAGTGCTTAACCTGCTACAGAGCATGATGAACAGCTTTTCCTTACTTTTTTAAATACTGTATAGAGGGGTTACAATTACATGAGAAAGGTAATTAATACATTTCTTAAAAAGCATTGTTGCCCCCTCCTTTTTCCCCCCTACCATCCCTTTCCTCTCATTTCCACAACTACAAATCACCAGCCCCTGCCTAAATTGTAAAGATTATTTTTCAACATAGTGTTTTGTACAACTCATTGTTACAATGGGTCAACCTGTATCCCTATTTAAACATTGTGTTTTTACCCTTCCCCTCTCCAAATTATACCCACATCAAATAGAGTGAAAGGGGATATACCATGGAGGAGGGACATACAAAGCAACCAAAAAATCACATGGTACCTTACAGATACATTAGAAACAATAGCATTAAGAGAAGAAAAACAACTTGTCTCCCTATCTTGGGGTTCATTTCATTTAACTTCTTATCAGGTCATATGAACATAGCTTTTGATGTTTTCTACTTGTCCTACACATATACTAGTTATTGTAAATAAGGGAAACCATGGGAGCTATGTTTCTTTGGGCCTGGCTTACTTCACTTAATATAATTTTTTTCCCAAATGATTCCCTTTCCTAACAAATTGGGCTATGAGGGGCTGGGAAGGTGGCTCAGTGGTAGAGTGCTTGCCTTGCATTCATGAGGCCCTGGGTTCGATTCCTCAGCAACACATAAGCAGAAAAAAAGCAGGAAGTGGCATTATGGCTCAAGTGGTAGAGCGCTAGCCTTGAGCTAAAAAGCTCAGGTACAGCCCCCAGGCCCAGAGTTCAGGCCCATGACTGGACCCAAAAACAAAAACAAAAGCAACAACAACAACAACAACAACAACAAACAATTTGGGCTATGTCATTCTTCTTGATGGAGGCATAGGATTCCATTGTATACATACACCTCATTTTCTTGATCCATTCTTCTACTGAAGGGCACCTGGGCTGCTTCCATATCTTACCTATGGTAAAAAATGCTGTGATAGGGCTGGGAAGGGGCTCTGTGGTAGAGCACTTGCCTTACATGCATGAGGCCCTGGGTTTGATTCCTCAGTACCACATAAGCAAAAAGAAAAAAGCCGGAAGTGGCACTGTGGCTCAAGTGGTAGAATGCTAGCCTTGAGTTGAATAGCCGAGGGGCAGTGCTCAGGCCCAGAGTTCAGGCCCCACGACTGGCAATCCCCCCAAAAATGTTCTGATAAATATCGTTGTGCTGCTAACCTTAGTATGGCCTTATATGTGATCGTTTGGGTAAATGCGCAAAAGTGGGATTGCTGGGTCTTAGGGGAGCACTATGTGGAGTCTTTTAAGGAGCCTCTGTGTTACTTTCTAAAGTGGTTGAACAAGTTTACAATCCCACCAACAATGCAGTAGGGTTCCCACCTGGAAACATCCACTCCAGAATCTGTTATTAGTGTTCTTTTTTATATTAATAAGTTTCTTAGATTGTGAAAATACAGTACAGAGGGGTAACAATGACATGAGCAAGTTAATGAGTACATTTCTTATCAAGCATTTTTGTCTCCTCCTTTGTTTCCCCTTACCATTCCTTTCCTACCATCTCTCCTCCGGGTCCTCCAAAGTTGTAAAGTTCGTTTTTAGAGATACCATCTTGTACACCACATTGTAGGAATGGATCCACCTATATCCCTATTTAAACAGTTTTCTTAACCTTCCCATCCACAAATTTTACCAACATCAACTACAGGGAAAACAGGGTTTATACCATGGGGGAGGGAAATACAAAAAAAAAGAAATGATCTTATAAATATGTTAGAAACAATAGCAAGAAAAACCATTTGAGTCCTTATCTTGGGGTTCATTTAGCCTAACGTCAACTTGTCAGACGGCTTCTGCTTGTCTCAGACATATATTACTTGTTGCAAATAAGGGAAATCATGGGACCTATGTTTCTTTGGACCTGGCTTCCTTCACGTAATATAATTTTTTCCAAGTCTTTCAATTTCCTAAAAAATGAGGCAATTGTTGGAGGGAGTGTAAACTTGTTCAATCAGTTTGGAAAGTAGTATGGAGGTTCCTCAGAAGACTCCACATAGAGCTTCCCTATGACCCAGCAATCCCACATTGGGGATTTACCTGAATGATCACAAACAAGACCATACTAAAGCTACCAGACCAAGTATGTTTATTGCAACATTATTTACCATAGCTAAGATATGGAACCAGCCAAGATGCCCCTCAGTAGATGAATGGATCAAGAAAATGTGAATGGAATTCTATGCCTCCATCAGAGATCTTCATTATAGCAATTCTAACTGGGGTGAGGTGGAATCTCAATGTTGTTCTCATTTGCATTTCTTTTATGTCTAGAGAGGTTGAGTATTTCTTCCTGTGTCAATTGGGCATTGTTATTTCCTCTTTAGAGAAGCTTCTCTTTAAGTCTTTAGGCCACTTATTTATCGGGCAATTGTTTCTTTTAGTATTTGTTGTTGGGCGATTTAATTATTTGAGCGCCAAGTATATTTTAGATATGAGATCCTTATCAGTTGTGTGGATAGTTAAGATCTTCTCCCAGTACATGGGCTTCCTATTGATCTTGTTAGCTATGTGCTCTGCCATTTAGAATCTGTACAGCTTCATGCAATCCCATTTGTGCAACCTTTCTTTGATTTGTTGTGTTTCAGGATCTCTATTAAGAAAAATTTGACCTATGCCAAGAAGACCTAGGGTTTCTCCTATTCTGTATTTTAATTTTTTTAGTTTGTCTGCTCTGACTCCTAGGTCTTTGATACATTTGGAGGTGATTCGCTTGCAGAGTGATATATTCAGATATAACTTTAGTTTTGTACAGGTGATTAACCAATTTTGCCATTTAGTGAGGATGCTGTCTTTCTTGCATTCTATTTTTTTAGCTCTCTCATCGAAGATTAGGTGGCTAAAATTCTGTGTGTTCATTTCTGAATTTTCAATTCTATTCCATTGTTCCTGAGGTCTCTTCTTGTGCCACTACCACACTGTTATGATTACTATGGCTTTGTAGTAGAATTGGTAATTTGCTATTGATATTCTTCCAGCACTGTTTTATTCTGTTAAGGATTGTTTTTCCTATGCACAGTATTTTATTGTTCCATATGAATTTTTAGATTACCTTTCCTATTCCCTTGAAGAATAAGGTTGGAATATTGACAGGTATCACATTGAATTTGTAGATACCCTTGGGAAGTATGGCTATTTTCACGATATTAATCCTTCTGATCCAGGAGCAAGGGAGGACTTCCACTTTCTAAGTTCTGTTTTGATTTCCTTTTTCAGGTTTATATAATTTTCATCTTAGTGGTCCTTCACTTTTTAAGTTAACTCCTAGGTATTTTATTTTTTTTGGGATTACAAAGGAGTTGCTTTCTTAATTTCTGTTGTGCTCTACTCATTGTTGGCATACAGAAAAACCATTGATTTTTGAGGGTTAATTTTATACCCTGCTTCTTTGCCAAATTTTCGAAGCAGCTCGAGTAATTTGGGAGTAGAGTCCATGGGATTATTTAAATACAAGATTATATCATCTGCAAAGAGAGAGAGTTTTACTTTGTCTTTCACTATTTGGATACCTTTTATGTTTGCTTCTTGTCTTATTGCTGTAGCTAGGCATTCTAATAATGAATTGAAGAGAAGTGGAAAGTGGACATCCTTGTCTTGTTCCTGAGTTAAGAGGAAATAGCTTTAGTTTTTCACCATTATGTATAATGCTTTCTCTCAGTTTGTCATATACAGCCTTTATTGTATTGAGGAATGTTCCACGGATTCCTAATTTTTCCAAAGCCTTTATCATAAAGAGGTGTTGAATCTTGTCAAATGCTTCTTCTGCATCTATTGAGATAACCATGTGATTCTTATCCTTGCCCTTATTGATGTGATGAATTACATTTATTGATTTGTGTATGTTGAACCACCTTTACATCCTTGAAATGAGTAATCCTGTTTGATCGTGGTGTATGATATTTTTGATGAATTTTTGAAGTTGATTGGCCAAGATTATGTTGAGTAGTTTTGCATCGATGTTCATCAAATAGTAGGTCTATAGTTCTCTTTCTTTGATGAGTCCCTGCCTGGTTTTAGGATGAGGGTCGTAATGGCTTTTTTTATTATAAAGGTACTCTACAGAGGGGTTACAATTACATGAGTAAGGTAATGAGTACATATCCTATTGAACATTGTTACCCCCTCCTTTGTTTTTACCCTATTATCCCTTTCCCCCTTACCTCACCAACTCCTCCCTTCCCCCATACTCAAAGATATAAAGTTCATTTTCTTGTACATCTCATTGGTATAATGGTTAAACTTGTAACCTTATTTCAATATTTTGGTACTTTTCTTCCCCTTCCCAAATTTTAAAAAAATGTATATATAAGACGTAGGGTGTTGTACTAATCTTTCTTCACCTTGGGAACTCCGTGATTCCTTGTCCTAGTTGGCCCAGGTGCATATATCATCTGTCTTTGTTTTTTTTTTTCAAGGTAAGTGGTTCCTCTTCCTTCCTCAAATGTAGGAACACAATTTTAGCACAGGGATTGTGGGGTGTGTCTTTGGCGTTAAGAGAACATCATTTTCTTTCTCTTGCTGTCACTTACTGAACAAAAGATTTTATGTTGTAATATACACAAATTTGTTGATATTTTCCTATATATATATATATATATATATATATATATATATATTTCCTTTGTGAAATAAATTTTCATTCTTAAAACACTCACTTAGTATTCCTTAAACGTCCATGGGATGCTTTCTACCTTTGTGTCCTTATTTGTTTTTAGGAATTGTTTGCAAAGGCTTTAAGTCGTGGTATACTTGGTATTTATTCATATAGCTAGCTAGCTATCCTAGTGGCTGTTTATTGCATAATCTAGTGTCTGATATCAAGTTCCCACTTAGGTTTGGTCCTTATTTCTCTACTATTTTCTTATTGCGTTTCTTCAGCTTTAATATCAGACTGTCTTGATTACTATGCTTCAGTGTGACAAATCTTCATTTCAGGTGGGATGGGTCCCCACTTGTTCTTCCTCATTCTTTGCGTCTTTGATCTTTCACAATCCCTCCCCTCCTCTAGTGTTTGAGACCAAACCCAGGTCTTCTGCATGGATGCCAAGTTCTCTACAAGTGAGCTACATGCCCACCCAGCTCTTAATTATTTGAAACAGCAGTCACTGGGTCCATGTGGGGATTTTTTAAGTTTCCCTCTAGAATTAGGGTCTCTTTACTTACGATCCCTGACTTTGGTCACAGAATAAGAATTTCCAGAGAAATCACCATGGCAAGAAAAGTTGACATAGTTTTATTGAGTAAGCAAGCAAACAATCAGCAGCGGACAGACAGAGGCACACTCAGTATGTGGGTGCTGTCACAGAGAGAAGCATAGAGCTGTTTGACATCAGGGGAGTTTTTCTGAAAAAGCAAGGTCTGTCATAAAGTCATGCAGATGCTTGTTTATCTTTGCTTTTTGTCATTCCTGGTGTTACACCTTTTGAGTTCTTGATTATTTATTTGGTGACTCACTCTTTAGTATATTTCTTCTAGGAAAAAAACACATTTTGCCATACAACAGATATTTGTCCTTAAGATGAGTAATGCATCCTCTTGATTCTCAGGCTGTATTTAGAAGCAAAGAAGATGTGCTTGCATGTTTCTAAATGTCTTGTTTCTTTTTGAGTTCCTGTCTACCATTCCTCAAGGTTTATTTTTCCTAACTGATGATGCCTCCAATCTATACAAATTGCTGTGAAGACTTATCATAGTATTGCATTGAATGTATAGATGGTTTTGATGGAAATTAATACCTACTTGATGCTGTGTATTACTGTTCACAATTGAGCCATGGTTCTCCTTTTAGCTCTATTTCAATTATTTTTGCAAGTTTTAATTTTCTTTACAACGTATGATGTGTTTTGTTAGATAGTTCTTTGTGTGCTTTTATTTGGTTGTTTTGGTATGAACAACACTGAGGATTGAACTCATACCTCGTTTATGGGAAGAAAGCACTCTACCACCTAAGTCACAATCAGCTATGGAAGTTTGTTGTTTGTTGTTTTTTTGTTTTTCTTGGTCATGGGGCTTGAACTCTGGGCCTGGGTGCTATTCCTCAGCTCTTCATCTCAAGGCTAGACCCCTACCACTTTAGCTTCAGTGCCACTTCCAGTTTTCTGTGTGGTTAGTTGGAGATAAGAGTCTCATGGGTTTTTGCTTCCCAGGCTGGAGTTGAACCACAGTCCTCAGATCTCAGCTTCTGAGTAGCTAGGATTGCATGTGTCAGCCACTGACACCCAGATATGGTAGTTTTTTTAATAATTGAAATTATTTACTTTTTGTCCTAATTTAATTTAATATTTTTATCTCTTTTTTCATCACATGGAATTGAGTATAGGATAATTTATATGTATGTATGTGCATGCTTCTGTGTACATATGTGCCAATACTGAGGCTTGAATTTCCTTAAATTTCTCCAAGCAAGGTTGGCACTACACCACTTAAACCACACCTTCAGGGATTTTTTGCTGCTTAATTGAAGGTAAGAATCACTGATTGGCTACTTTGAAGGATTAGTTGTGCGATGAGAGTTCAGAGCCAGACTGTGCAGTCTCCTTCCCTCTTCCCTCTAATAAACTACTCAGGAAAAGCTGCAAGTGTCATTGTGGCTCAAGAGGTAGAGCATTAGATTTAATGAAAAGCAACTCATATGCAGTGCCTAGGCCTGAATTTCAACCCTGGGGCCAGCGGGTTAAAAAAATAACAAACTCTGAATTGTCTGACCAGTCTAGCTTTAAACCATCATCCTATAGATCTTAGCCTCTGAAGTAGCTGGGATTACAGGTATGAGCCTTTAGTAATAGTAATAGTTTTCTAATATTATTATTGACAGACGCTTTAAAAAACACATGGCTAACAGTGTCTCATGTTTATAATCCTTGATATTATGGAGGGTGAGACATAAGATCCTCGGTTTGAAGTTGGGACCAATTACAGAATGTTTGAGTCTTATCTCCAACTAACAACCAAAAGGTTGTATGTAGAACTGGGTCCCAAATTTTAGAGTCATAGCCTTGATCAGAAAAGTCTCAGAGACAGTGCTCAGGTAATGAGTGCAAGTCCCAGGACCAGCACAAAAAATTAAAATAAATAGAACACAAAATAATCCCAGGTATGGCTAGTGACAGTTTGCATATTTTTCCAACAAATTATGTACCAACAGTCAGATGAAACTTCTGCTTATAAATCTGCACTAATTATATATAAACAATTATTACACTCTTTCATTTAGAAAGTTAGCCAAGAATTAATGCCAGTTGAAGAGAAATTGTATGTGATTACGACTTCAGCAACAATGCATTTTTTTTACTTTTTAAAAGTGTCACCTATTTATCACCTTTCAAATATATATATATATATATATAACATTATTAAATTAATTTCAGCTAAATATTAACTTCACTATCCTCTAAATTTAAGTGTTGAACTAAATTTTATATCAGAGTGAATTGTATAAACATTAGGGAAATAACTGAGGCAATGAAAAGGGGAGCAAATTGGTTTGAGACTGGCTACCAAGGTAGGTCTTCAAGAGGCCAGGGCTGTTTCTCATTCTTAAGGTCCATTTCCCTGACTGGTCCTCCTCCCCTTGAGTCTAATCAAAGGATTAGCTTATAGGTATGGGAACAGCAGCAGCTTGAGTTGAAGGCTTTCTTTAAAGTCTCTTTCTTTTGTTTAAATGCAGGAAGAAGAGAAGTCACTGGCTGACTGGTCTCTGACCTGGAAAGTAATTCGAAATATGAAGACCAACCTGTGTGGTCTGTGTGGAGGAGGATGTGGTGGTGACAAAGAATAGATAGAACTTTTGTGCAGAACTTGCACATTGTTACTCCTGTGTGTAAGTCAGCAATCTTCCCATAGGAAATTGCAATGTCCCAAAATGTTAGAAAGGGGCTTTAATTTTGTTAGAATTCCTTTTCAGTGGGATCCCTGCTCCTCCACTGTTCCTTTAGATTCTGTAGTTTTAGAAGGCAGCAGCATGCTTAACAGAAACAATCCCTTCTTTCCAGAGCACTGGATGCTGCAAGTATGTACACATTTAAGGAAAGTTTGAAAATAATCTTCATCAGGTAGGAGAACAATGAGAGGGATGGGGTGATAATGGGGCTAAGCTAATATTGATTAGATTGTGACAAGTGTTGCCTGTCTGTTGAGAGGCCTCTGGCCTTTCCTGAGCAACACCTCATTTGGGCCTAACAGCAGGGGTCTTACTGGGCTCCCCTACATACACATGTAATCAGCTTCTTTTTAGAAGCTGGTGGGATTTTTAAACTTTTAGAAGCTATCAGATTAACTGATTGAACTCAAGAGGGTACGGGTACTTAACTGTTCACTGCTACTCAGGTTAGAGTCCTGGGTAATGTATTGGACAGTTTATATAAGTGATGAGATCAAAGCAAATTGAAGGCTTCTAGTAATCTTAAAGATCTTTAAGAACATAAAATCCAGTGGAAAGTGGCACTATGGCTCAAAGTGGTAGATTACTGGCCTTGAGCAAAATACTCTCACAGATAGTACCCAGGCTCTGAGTTCAAGCCCCACAACCGTCACACACACACAAAAATTGAACAAAGTATTTGCTTGTCTCATTTTAAATGTCAATTTAAGTTTTTTATTTAAAGTTTATACAAAAAGAAAGTATTCGGTGTTCTAGGAAATTTCTCCAAAAGTTAATGTAGAGCAGAATGTAGAGCCATTGTGAGATTAATTAGGAATTCAGAGCTGTGAACGACTATAGTTTTATAAGCTGAAGTCAATACATGTCAGAGAGATGGAAACAAAACTTGGCTTTTTAGCAATAGACTTTCAAGCCTTTTCAACACATTTGGCTGGGTAGATGGTGCTACATTTGGTAATTTTGCTCCACTCTGAAAGTCTTGTGTAAGAAGAAAGTCCTATTTGCTTTCTTTTTTTTTTTTTATTTTATTTTATTTGAGAACATACTGTACAGAGGGGTTACAATTAGTATAGGTATGAGTCAAGCAGAAAAAGTCTGAGAATGTGATGTTAGGAAAACGAACCCTCAAATATGTATTTTAATGCTTTTGTTTCTTTCATGCTTTCTTATTTATGAACTGCATGTGAAAACTTTAGCAAAGGACCTTGTGTGGCCCCTTTTTAACTAGATGTATTTCAAGTTTTTTAAGACCTCAGAATCCTTCTGTACTCTAGCCAGGCTGCTTTGAACTATTTAATTTGAAATTTATTAGCATAAGCATTTATCATTGTTGGGAGGATATTCCTATGCTTAGTAAATCTACTTGTTGGAGTTATTTGTAAGCAATGAAGCACTGGGTCTTTCAGAGTTAGCCTGTGAAGAGTAGAATGGATTGAGGTGACATTTCCATGATTTATAGGAAAAATCACCCTGTTCTATTAGAAGTGTGGGATCAAATGTGTGATGGGCCTTGGTTTAAGGTTTCTTTTATTTTACTATGTATGAATCCTCCATCATATATATGCCTTTAATCTTTCTGATATGTTGTATTATAAACGTTTGGTTTTAACATGATGTGAATTAGTTTTTAAATGAAACAAACAGGACATTGGCCTTAATGATGGAAGAATTTGATTAATTTTAATAGACGAAAATATTGTCAGAATTAAATTATAAGTTTATCACCAATGGAAAATAAATATTGAAAGTACATAAAGCAGAAGAATTTAGGTGGTGCTAAATATATTCAGCCTTTCTTGTTTATAAGGTAAAAAATGATTTGCAATGCGTAACAGTCCTCTTGGTCACCTAGAGTTGTTACTTCAGCAAAGGTATGATAATGTCTGAGGATGCTGAACCCTAGGTTTCTAAAAGCAAGAAACACAGATGTAAGTCCTCAAAGATGCTGACCAAAATGAATGAAATTCACACTCCATTAATAGGAGGGAAGGACACCATTTTGTTTGCTATCTTCAAAAGCCAAATGCATTTTTCTCTGCAGGTGACTATCAGCAAAGTGGTGGATGATTGTAGACAGACTCGTTTCGTGGATCTTATTCAATCAAGAGAATAAGGAGCTGTGGTGATGGCTGGTGTAGATGGACAACAGTTCTACAGACAGCTGACATCATCATTGAAGAAAGGCCTGAGAAGTTTCAGAAAGTGAGCCAGCAGTGTCCAGGCAGGTGTAGTTTGAACACCCTTCTTACTGCTGAGAATCTTATATTACAGGCATGATTCCTATAAGGGTTGAAGAAAACAGTTGCTTTCTTTACATTGGCAGGTCTTACAGCAAGAGGGGCTGTGTGTCCTGAAGTATCTTGGTGTGTCAGACTAGTGAAACAGTCTAGTTATTACACAAGAACAGAGGTCATCTATGGTGAAATTGATGATTTCAGGTAGTCACTAGGCCTCAGATGTAATGTAGCTCCATAATATTTGTAACAAGAGAGGTGTTCATGTAGTTAAATGAAACTGAATTATATCCACTTGTGAATTCCCAAGTAAATTAGACTAGAAGATATCCATGAGAGAAGTCAGTGGGGCTGCTGCGTCAATAAAGTAAGAACAAGCCATATTTTGAATTTGTTTATTGAACCTTTCTTGACTTTCCAACCTTTCCCTGTGAAATTTCATTAACTATCACGTATGATGAGAATTTCTCAATTACACAACTCTTTAAGAGTCACTCCATATTTGTGGCTAAAGAAATAAATAGTTTTGGAGGCTGGGCACTAAATGCTCAGTCCTGTAATCTTAGCTACTCAGAAGCCTGGGAACTGATGGTTGAAGTTCAAATCCAGTCCAGACAAAAATCTCCCTTTAGTCCTCAAAAACCATGTAAATGTAGCTTTAACTCAAGTTATAGAGCACTTGTCTTAACAGAAAAGCTAAAGGACAGTGCCCAGGCCTTGAGTTCAAGTTCTCATAGTGGAACAAATAAAAAGTAAAAAAAGAGAGATGGAGAAATACTGGAATTTCCTGTTTTCATAAATTACCAGGACCATATGGAGGTAATAATCCTGTTAAGTTAAAAAAAGGTCCAGTTGAAGCAAATGGATGAACAGTTGAAAAGTGGCAGCAGAAAGGCAAGAACCTTCAGTATGGATAACACGCTTAGCAAAATCAAGGGCATTCATCTTCAAGAAAGTACACCTCTCTAATGACATATTCACCTTAGATTATTCTCCTCATATCTATGAACATCCTCTAAGATTGGCTACACATATCCACTAGAGTCAGCTGACCACAGCAAACTGTTTGTGACATTTCCTGGATAAAGTTGCTTGTTCTCATTGTCATTAGCCTTCAGCAGTTTCAGTGAAGAGCATGTTCTCCCATTTTGCCTGTAGTCGATAGCCTCCTCTTCTATTTCACAGCAAAGAAACTGTGGCTAGCAGGGTTGAGAACTGTTACATTCAGGGGTTCTTCAGCTTTGCATTTTCCTTTCCTTTCTTGGTAGGTGAGTTGGAATAAGAAAAAAAATTAAGCAGTGTGTTTTAGTTTTAACTTAAAGATATTTATTTGAAAATACTACAAGTTATAATTCTTTAAATTTATTATTAATTCGCATATAATAGGGCTAGTTTTAGTGTTGCATGCCTTTAAACCTAAATATTTAGAAAGCTGAAAGCTGAGGATCATTGTTTCAAGACAGACAAGGTAAAATCTATCATGAGAGTGCTATCTTCAACTAAGAACCAAAAAGCTCAAGGTGGAGCTGTGGCTCAAATGGAAGAATGCTAACTTTGAGCAAAAAGGAAAAGCAAAAGAAACTAGGCCCTGAATTTAATTCCTAGTACTAGGACACAGGAATTGTATATGTGTATATATATATATATATATATATATATATATATACATATATATGTATATATATACTATATGTATGCATATATATGCATATTTGTGTGTCAATATGTATATAAATTGTATATGCATATGTATATGTATATATATAATTATATGTTATTAGCAAGTGTCAACTATATGCAAGTGAACATTTAGTCTTGCTCTTAAAAACAGATTCATATGCAATTGTGAACCCTTGTGATTTATAGGGTATAACATACATAGGAACATAAACCACCAGACTGGGAAATTAATAGAATGGTTTTTGTTGTAGAATAGACTGTATGCACAATATTAGGTAAATGATACTAAGTTATTCACTAAAACATTGAAAGCAAAAGCATAATAGTACAAGAAATCACATTTAGACCTGGACTATGACATTCAGTGGACAGGTAGATCATGAAAATATGATAGCTATATGCATATAAGTATGCATATATATGTTCATATTCATATATACGCTTATATACATACATATGTACATGCACACCGGAATTTTATTTATCCATTTGATAAAATGATAATGCATCATTTGCAAAGAAAGGAAAGAAATTGGGAGAAATCATGTTAAGTGAAGTAAGGAAAGAAAGTTAAACCCAAAGTGACAAATGAGATATGTTTTCTGTTATATAGGAAGTTAGATATAATCTAGATCACTGCAATATGCACACATTGGGGTGGAATCCATGTATACACCTAGGTACGAACTGAAATATGATTGGTTCAGAAAAGAATTCAAAGAATGTAATTCCTTAGAATAGCTAACTCAAATTCCAACAAAGGAAACACTAGAAATCAAGTATTCACAGGTAGGGCTGGGATTAGGGTAGGGAGAAATAGATAAATGAAGCAATAAAGTGGGGAAAAAAGCAATGATCTAGCTTAATGAATATCCTACAAAGTGAAGAAACTTGAGGAAAAGATGGGAGTGTCTGTGTTGGGAAAATTATGAAAGAAGTGACATTGATTAATATCCATTATAGACATGTACTCATGTATTGAATGTCAACTCATGTGTACAAGTAGAAATCAAAATAAAATTTAGAAAAGCAATACTCGGTATGCTCATTCGAGTATTTCAGTGATGGCGGTTCTCTGAATAACTAACAAACAATCAAAAGTTCAAGAAAATAAGTAACAGAAAGGGAAGTCATGTTTGGCTGCAGAAGAGGTTTCAGAAAAGAGGGGGCAGATTAATGAAAAGAGGAAGGGATGGGAAATACAATCATATTGATGATATATATATAAAATTGGAACCAGGAAACATAGGATGGGTAGTGTTGGGAAAGATGGGGTAGATCAATGGAACATTAATCAAGATGCATTGTACTAATAAACAAACTCATTGAATTGAAAACTCTTCGCACAACAACTTTATGATAAATACGAATGAGTAAAAATAAAGACATGATTTAAATTTGTGCTCCATTTCTTGTAGCAAAGTAATATATAGTAAGCTTTAGTTTGGGCAAAAAGTAAAATTAAATTAGCTACATGACAAAACAAGAAACGGGAAATGTATTGGGGGTAACATTGCCTTTGGAAATATACATGCCTCATGATATGCATTTCAAAAATATCAATATTCTGATTACTTTTTTATGTTTTTTTTAATTGTGAAAATAGCATATGGAGGGGTTACAATTACATGTACAAGATAATGAGTACATTTCTTATCAAGCATTGTTGCCTCCTCCTTTGTTTCCACTTGCCATCCCTTCCCATCTCCCCCCTCCCTCTGCCAAAATTGTAAAGTTCGGTTTTCAACATAATGATTTGTACATGTCATTGTTGCAATGGGTCCACCTGTATCCCTATTTAAATGATTTGTTTTTTTCCCTTCCCCTCCAAAAATTATACCAACATCAAGTAGAGTGAAAACAGGAGTTACGGAGTATGGGAGGGACATACTAAGCAACAAAGAAATCATCTTATAAATATGTTAGAAACAATTGCATGAAAGAAAAAAACATTTGAATACTTATCTTGGGGTTCATTTCACCTAACATCAACTTATCTGACCTTTTCTGCTTGTCTCAGACATATACTAGTTATTTCAAATAAGGGAAACCATGGGACCTATGTTTTTTTTGGCCTGACTTACTTCACTTAATATAATTTTTTCCAAGTCTTTCCATTTCTTAACAAATGGGGCAATGTCATTCTTTCTGATGGAGGCATAGAATTCTGTTTTGTATATAAACCATATTTTCTTGATCCATTCATCTACTGAGGGGTATCTGGGTTGGTACATATCTTAACTATGGTAAATAATGCTGCATTAAACATAAATAAAGTGATCTGTGAACTTTGGGACACTATTATCATAATGTCTTATGATACATAATTTAGCTAGAGTTGCTAAGAAAATCATTGTTATTTATCTTATATTGTAAAATATAAGGAACTCTTATAATACCACTACATTATAACATAGATACAGAAGTTTCTCTCTTTAAATTGCTCCATGGGAGACTGTTACATATAAGCTGCTACAATATCCAAAACCACAAATATAAATAAAATTACTTACAAGGAATTGTTAGGAGGACAATTCTTACCTTTCACAATCAATGTCAGCCATGGACTTCCTGAAAGAAAGTCAATCAGAGACAAATGTGTTTGTTTCGCTAGGCCTCTAGTGCCAAACAAGAGTGTTGAAAAGACCCATTATAGGAACTTAATTCTCAAAGTCAGACCGCAGTATGGTCAGAACCTCAAAGTCTACTATATGGAAGAGACTATCTCTGACCCCCATGCTCTTCTTTTTACCCAAGAAAAAGTTCTTTTAGTAATTTATGTTTTTTGAATTTATATAATGAATGAACATTTTTCACATAAATGAAGTTTGAAATCCCTTTGATCCATTTTCCCATGCTTAAAACTAGCAACACAATAAATAATAGTGGCCACAAATTAGAACTTTTCTGTATCAATGGAAAAACAATATAGAGAATATAGATTCTACAGAGAACCAAAGGAATCCAGAGATACATCTATTTTCCATACAATTGTTCCAACGGAATAAAGACCAACACGGTTTCTTTAAAGTAAGAATTAGTCTAATGTCTGCACACTCACACTTAACAAATATTTATTGTAAACTTACTGATTGTATTCTAGGTAGACTTTCTTATTGTTGACAGACAAAAATTGCTTGAGTGAGACACAGGAATCTTAAGAAAGTCTTATAGATAAAGGACATAGTGTGTTAGAAGAGGAAACCATGGTAGGAAAATGAAACTTACTTTTTGTTGGTCACAGGGCACGAACTCATTGCCTGAGTACTGTCTCTCAGCTCTTTGGTTCAAGGCTAGCCCTTTACCTCTTTGGGACAGAGTACCACTTCGGGTTTTTCGTTGATTAGCTACAGACAAATCTCATAGGCTTTCTTCCCAGGCAAGTTTAGAACCATAATTCTCAGATCTCAGCCTCATGACTAACTAGGATTATAGACGTGAATCACCAGTATCCACCACCCCACAAACTGAAACTTTTGAGCTTCTAGTGAGTTCAATCAATTTTCAGTGGAAACCTCAAAAAGTGTGGTCAGGAAAGACCTCATAGAATGGTTCTATCAATATGATTGATCTTCAGTACAAATCTGATCTTGTTGTCACCTCTTGGCAGCAGCAGAGCCTGGGTCTATTCTATCACAAATGTAAAAGACTAGCAAAAGGATAGCCTATGGTATTTCTGCTTAGGAGTCAGGACAAGTAGTTGAATGCAGGAATGAAGCAATATGTTCCTGGCATAGGAAGGCGTGGGAGAGACAACAGACTAGAGAGAAAACTGGTGGACCCAACATGTAACCCCTTCTCCTTCGAGGAAAATGACCTCCTACAAAGTGGCAGTTACACAATTGACCTACTGCATTTTCTGATATGAAGGAAGGTGTCATATCTCACTAAACAACTCACTTGTAGTCAAAGAAAGGGAAATTCTTTAGTGTCCCCCTTAGGCCCAATCTCAGTTAATCTCCATCTTAGACTTTGTCCAGTTTCTATTCCCACCAGAAGGTCCCTGATGAGGCCCTGTGGGAACTGAAACCACTATCAGTTTTGGATCTGTTCCTTCTGTCAAGGCTGTGGTGGGTGGTGGGAAAGCTCATTCTCTGAATTGTGCCCTAGTTCCAAATCTCTTCAGAGAAAGTCAAAGAATAACAGATTCTGCCTGAGGGAGTGAGTTTCTCCATTTCAAAAGAGATCAATTAATATCAGATTCTGAGGCCCAGGTGGAAGTCCTTCACTAGATCCTCTAAGCTGGAGTGGAAGTTAGCACAGACTCTAGGCCACCCTCACATTTCTCCATCTCTTTCTCATGAACACAAAGATTACAGGAGTTGAGTTCAGAAACAAGGGAAAATGAGAGTAGTAGAAAAATCATGCCCTGTGGGAGGAATTAGAAACTCTGGGTAAAAATGAGGTCACAAAATCTCATAGGATCACTCACGTAATTCGGGAAACACATCATAAAATTAGAGAATAAACATAATAAATTACTGCCTAAATTAGTCACCCTACTGTTCTGACTACAAGTGTTCTTTTAAAAGCTAGGTGTCCTAGATCTAGGTTGATGAGGAAAAGAAAGCACATTCTTTCCTCACAAAGTTCTACTGAGTATCTTCATCCATAGCATATATATATAGCATCCTATATTTTATTTTAATCCATTTGTTATGAAATTAAACAAATTATGGGGAAAATCTTTCTATGGTAAATTTTCTTCCATGGCCTACTTATTTGATATTATTAAGTATTATTTTTATAGTTTCATTTTTTAAAATTTGAGCAAAATGTTTTGTTAAATTAACACAAATTAGTTGCACATTTTTCTTATTTTTCCGTGTCTGTATATGTGAAAATATACCTTGATCAGCACCCCATATGTTTTCTTCATCTTCTTTCCTCCCTTCCCACACAAACACAGATATCTTCAAACAATCACATCAACATTTTTGGCCATATTCTCTCTCCTTCACAGTTCTGATCCTTCTGTGAATTCCTACTATTACGTATACAAAATACAGCTACTGTTTTGTCTTTTCATAAACATTTTAAGTGTATTTTATGTTTTGGAATGAGTTTCATCAGTGTGCACCAAATATGCATATACTTCATTCAACTTGACCATGCAGATGAATGTTTTTCTAACATTCATCCATCTTCTACCATTCAACAGCTTCTGATGTGTCTTATTTTATACTTTCTTTATTTAGCTTTTCAAGATAATTTCTTATTAAGCTTCTAGCATTATCTTTTTCCCAATTGTTGCCTTCTTAACATTGCTTCAAATTATAAACTATATATGATCGTCCTGTATGTGTTCACTAATATATTTAAATTTTGGTCTAATATTCATCTATTATAGGATATCCTTAACCTGTTGTAACTGCTCTGAAAATCAATATGGATGTTCCTCACAAAAGCAAAAACATAATGCCATAAAAGCCCATGAAATTAGTATTAGGTGTATATCCAAAAATACGTTGCAATGAAACAGTAGAAGCATTCACTTCTCTTATATCCGAGAATATGTTTATAGCTATGAACAGCACATTTTGTTTATTCCCTTTACTGGAACACCTAGGTTGATTGCAGATCTTGGTTGTTATGAATATTGCTACCATGAACACGGATGTTCATGTTTAATCATATTCCTTCAATATGTATCCAAGTTATTGTAAAAGTCATTAAAATATGTGGGGTTTTTTGGTATTTTGTAAATCTCCACTCTGAGTTCCATATGGCTTGCACTAGTTTACAATTGCCACACAACTAAACACAGTTCCTGATTTATTTCAACCTCTCCAGCATTTGTGTTTATTTGTTTGAGTGGTTATAAATATTCTGATGTGTAAGATTGGAGCTCAGTAACTTTTTGATATGTGGATAAGAATTTCAAATATTTCATTTATTTATTAAACATTTACATTTGTACTTCATTCCTGATCAGTGTCCTTTCTGATATTTGATCAATTTTTAAGTTTTACAATTTGTGGTTTTTTCCCATTCCAACTATTAACATTAGTTAAAAAATTATTACAGTGGTGCAAAATTTACTAAAATCAAGTGATTGTACAATTATAACACTGGATTTTTGTTTGTTTGTTTGTTTACACCCAGGCAATTATTTCAATAAAGATGTTGAACTTCTTTCACTAGAAAAGTAGATTGAAAGGATAGTATCTCATATTAGTGCTAAGATAATCTCAAATTAACAGTCACTGCGTAGGCCCCGACAATTGGGCAAAGTAAAACACATTAATACAGCACAAATTGCATTTGAAAAGATCCAAAGGCTTCATAAAAGATGTTTTCAAAAGGCACCAACTTCACGAAGCAAATGGTGAAGTTTAAAAGCAGACCATAGGAATCTGATTATCAAGAAGATGAAGGGATAAAAGTATACAGAAAGACAACTTTAGAACATTGACAAAAAACTCAATGCTGAAGGGAAGAAGTGTTTTACCCTAAAACTCAGGTGTGTCTGATTCTCTCACACCACACACATGCACACACACACACACACACACACACACACACACACACACACCTCGTGTACACATAGAAATCCAGGGGCAGCTGTATCTGGGACAATGAAGCTTTTTTCCTCTTGCTATCAGATAATCAAACATGATAGTGCAGTTGGCTCCACAGCCACCCTACACTTGAGCAGGAGGAGGGAAAGGATGCCTTAGACTGCAGCACAGCTTTGTGTATCCCTGGCTTTCTATGTAAGAATGAAGTTCGTGGTCCCATAGGCATGGGTGGCGAAGGTGAAATAGGGGTACACTTTGCCTGGAGGATGGCACACCATGAGCCTTTTATGCATGGCGAACCAGGTGTGGGAAGCCCTGTGAGCATCTCCATAATGACCTCTCAGTGGCATGGAGTTGACACTGTACTTGGATGTGGCAGGAGGCAGGAGGACATCTGGAATCCAGAAGGTGGAAGAGGCACAGGAGTGAATGGGCCTTTCTGTGGAGAAACCTAAGGCAAGCTAAGGAAGTTCCCAGCTCACACATGACAGCCACCATGCTGGTCCCCAGAGGACACACCTAGTCTTGTCAATGGCAGAAGTCCAGATCTACAGCTGGAACTTCCCCAGTGGCCCTTGACCTGGCTAGGCTGGAACAGCACCAGCCAGGCATGTTTCCTCGACCCCGCTGTGCGTGGGCTCCCAGACACTGCTCTGTGGGGCAGGCAGAGGCTGTGCTGGCCATTCCTGGTGCCAGCTGCGAGACCAGTCATAGACTGAGCCCACAGCATTGGAGCTGCCCCTCACAAACTTCCAGGAGGCGTCAAAAGAGGTACACTGCAGCTTGAATCCTGTGGCGTCCACCCTCCACACCCCTAGAGTTTGCCTCCAAGTCCCAGCCTTTGTTGTTGAAATTCTTCATCCCCTAGTCGTCTCATTTCTCATTGTCTGCTTTGCCAGCACTTGAGACTCCTTCCTCTCCTCACTAGATTGCCAGACCGCAGGGGATCTGCCCCAAACATCCCGCCTCAAAGACAGTCCCCAGACCTAGCTATCATAGGGGTGGCTGCTTCCTGAGCCACTGACCTGCCCATCCTTCCTCCCCTCACCAGCCTCTGTCGGGGCCTACCTTCCCCTCCCCAACACCCCCAGCACCAACCCCAGTGCAGCCTCACCTGTGTCCTACCCTCCTCTCCTCACCACCACCCCCAGATCGGACCCCAGCATGGCCACTGCTCTGGCAAAGCCAACTGCGTGCTCCAGGTAGCATCAAGGGTGCCACAGTGTGTGGTTGGCTGAGAGCTGGAGGCAGCATAGGTCTCTCTGATCAATGTCTTTCACTTTACTTACTCATGTATTCATTATTAATTTAGTATTTAATTTTTGGATCTTATAAGTATCATTTCATTAATCCTTTGCAGAATAGCTGGTAGAAATACGGTCCCAAAATGCAGATTGTCTGTTTAATTCTTTCCAGATTCAGAGATGTTTTAGGTAGTCATAATAATAATGATCTCTCATTTCTATAGCAGAGTGCTATTCAGAAATAATTGCTTGTGCATCTGTTATTAATTATTTAAAATACTTAAAACTTTTAAATTTCAAATATTACAGGAAGATCTTTGATTCATGTTGAGTGGATATTTGTGAGTAAGTTGAGCTGTTGTATACATTCCTGTGTGTGTATATATGTGTGTGTGTGTGGGGAGTGTACGTGTATAATTGAAATCACAGATACAGATGATGAGCGCTGTTCTGAACTTGTGTCCTTTTTCTGAGATATATATTGTGGTGTTTCTTTGTTGGTGGTAGGCTGCAACTACTTGCCTTTGCCTGATGTGCACTTTCCAGCTCAATTTTTCAATAAAAGCTTCTTATTGAGCATATATGGCTCTGGTATTACTTTGTCTTTAGTCTGCCATCAGTGATCATATTTTCTTCTTTAAAAATTAACAATTAATATAAATTTTATTTCCTGGTTGATTTTCCCCTTTAATTTGCATTTAGAAATATGTATTATAAGACCTTTGAGCTCTGTATTCATGATGAAAAACCATTTTGAGTTCATTTCTTATTGAACAGTCTCATCACTTCCTTTGCTCTCTCTCTCTGCTTTTCCTTCCTGTCCCTGTTCACAAGTGGTATAGTTCATTGTCAAAATAATATATACAGAGAACCATCGCTGCATTTGTTTCCCTGTTATCCATGAACTTCTGTGGCTTCCTCACTGCCCATAAATGGATAAAAAAGATCAAAAAAATCCCTCTTGTTTCCAATTCCTGCAATTCATTTCAATATAAACATCAGTAGTTTTATCAGAGTGTCAGGGTCTTTCCACACATCCCGAACACTTATACTTCAAGCAACAAGTCATAACTCTCACCAGATTCTAAGGTCCAGAAAGTAATTCTTTTCACTTTCCGCGCAGGAAGAAGCTGAGATTCAGAAAGGTTAAGTAACTGACTGGAAATACCGGATTCAGCATTGAAGCTCATTCTTATAGCTTACCTAATTCAGAAAGTGAGGTCTGAAAACCACAGTTTGAAACCAACCTAGATTGGCATATCCATTACGTGTTATTCTCCAGATAACCAGCAGACTTGTGTGTTTCAAGTGGTAGAGTTAGAATGCCATTAGTCTTGAATGGGAAACATAAAGGACACTGCCAATATGTTGTTTTTTAACAACCAATGCTATCCCATACAAAATCTGACACCACACACACACACACACACACACACACACACACACACACACACACACACACTTTAGAAAAGATCTTAGTAATGAAATCCAAATAGTTTATTTTTTTATTTTCATATGTTTTAGAATTAGCTTTAGTGAGATTTGACTTGGTAGTCTCTGCTGATGAGCCACAATTTGAAAACTGTTGAAATGGCTACCCATATCCGGGCTCAGAGAAACATTCTCCTATTTAAGTGTTCCTCCTTTCCAGCAATGATAAATTGTCTTTCCTTGGCCCAGTTTCCACTTTGGGACTCAATATCTTAGACTTTCCTGTCTTAATAAGCAGGATTATGGGTGGCAACTACTGTACTGGACGGTATGTGACTTGGGAAAAGTGTTCAAAATTCACTATTCAGTGGAGGTTGTTAGCACTCACCCATGATCATTCTGTGCTCAGAATTAGGAACATTTTAGGGCCAGGAATTCAGGGGAAGCACTGTGTGCTACTTCATATTTTTGATTTACTAACAGATTTCCATCCATTGTTTACTTTAAGCATTGTGTGAAGAGAATGATTGCTTCTAGGAGACAGAAGCACTGCACTAACTGTTGCTCTCAGAACACAGGAGGAGGGAAAAGAATTTCTGAATGAGCCATATAGCCTAGACACTGAGTTCTTAGAAACTCAGTCTGCCTGTTATCTTACTTTAAACCTAGAAAGTCAGAGCCAAAAGGGGCTTGTAAGCTCCATTTATATTCCTGATCACGGGACTCCGTTCCCCTCAGTCCTTCTGACCCTTGTCTTTCTTTTTTGTTACTTCATTGCATATTAAGAACACACAACCGCAGGTTTCCATTATCCTAATAGATGTTTTGCATTCCAGGACCTTCTTCCAGGGAACTCTCTCGTTGAGACCTCATATGCATATATCCACAGATGTGAGTGACTCACAGACTGTGGAACATAGTTGCTCAATGATGATCAACTCAGAGACTCATGCAGGTTGAATTTGGAGCCTATCTGAGAGGCCTTAGCCTAGGCACTGTGGGCAACATTGACAGCAATTCCTCAGAGCAATATCACTGACAGCAAGTGAGCCCTGACTAGTCCTTAGTCCTTGACAGTTCTACTTAGGGGTGTGAACAAATGACTAGGCATGTTTAGCCTATTGCACAGTACCCCAAGCACTGAAGTCATTTTAAGCCTAGGAGAAAAATCTCCCTGTGTAAAGCAGAACACATAAGAAGCAGATGCTGTGCCACACTCAAACGCTCCAGGAGAAAAGAGTGTATTGATGTCTCCACAGATGGGAAATAATATTCTGAGTGGTGGGAAGGGAAAATTTCAGATATTAAACTATGAAGTATTTATAAGTTTTTGAATTGCTAACCCAACTTCCTTGCTGCCCCTTAAATCTAGTTTCAGGAAGTGGTGGAATTTTTATGATCACAAAATGGAGCTTTTAAACCCAGACCCAAACTTAGGTGAGCTTCTTAGATCTTCCCACCTGCTACTCATACCAAATAAAGAGATGTGGTGAAGATCAGGAAAGGACATTGATTAGATTGCAGTCATAACATGACAACAACTTCGCGCAACATCAGAAAAACTAAGCAATACTCACTAACATTTCTATTCACCCATGTCATTAGGTCTGAGTTGAATCTAGGTGTCCTCAGTGCCTTCAGAACAGGAAGATCTAGGGCAGAGCCCAAGACTGGTCTGGAATTTTGTAAATAAACTAACTTGTTTGATGGAAACTATTTGTACTGTCGTAATGGAAATGTAGAGGCAGATCACAGCACATTTCCACTTTTGTCAATGAGCAGTGATTGGGAGGGGAGTATTTAAGATGCTACCCATGTTCTTAGTTGCCTAGTACCACCTTGGATTCCAGAGTCAATATTGATAAACAGATATAGAAGTTACATGTAGCTTGCTATGCCCAATTCACACCTAGAGAGGCAGATGAGAAATTGGAAGGGATTGGTGTGAAAGCCACAGTTTGATCCAAAGCAGAAATCAAAGGATGTGGAGATGAAGCAACTACCTGGGAGGAAAAGGAGAGAGAGTTGAATGTGATGATCACCTAGAGATCACCTAGAGGAGACAGAGAAAGTTTGAGGCCACATTTGGTCCTGTAGATCAAAGTAACCCATCTGATGTAGAACAGTCTGGCTGTCCAGAGCCACAGAGATGTTGGAAGAGCATCAGCAAGTGTTCTTGCCCATTTCAAGCGAGCTCCCAGAATGCCAGGGTAAGACCTGGTACCTTCCCAGCGCACTGCTGCTGAGCAGTCCTCAGATCCCTTGCTACCATGATAATTGACATTGCAGAGAAGCAGTGAGATTTGTAAAAGGTGATTAAAGCTCACTATGTGGAGCCTGTTCTGCAGCATTGTGGAGTGTCGTCTCTCAGGATGATTAGGGAAAAGATCCCAAAGCCACTGTCAAACATTGCAATCTATTTGGAGTAGACATTTATGGATGGAACATGCTTGAACCCAACATAGTGATAATGAGCTGCTAGCAGTAGTTCCCTAACGATCTGACAGCCAAAATTGGAGAGGGAAACACTGAGCTCTGCACCACATCAGTATACCATGCAAATTGCTTCTATCCTAGTACTGGCTACCCAGTTTGCACACCCGTGACCTTGTTACCCTGATTGTGCCACCTTAATCCCTCACAACTTTTGCTCTTTCACTTTCTCTTTTCCTCCTTATCCCTGCTAAACTCTCTGGATACCTGTGTTAACTACTCCAATCCCTGCAAAGCTGTTGCTGGTACACAATTTCTTGGCACTGCAACTTAGCGAATACAGTCACAATTCCCCTTTCCCAAGAATCCTATTCTCTGCTACTCTGTTCTGCTACCTATAATTCATAACACCATTGTTCCAGCCACATGATCCCTGACACCCCTGTGGCTGATACCCCTTTCCCTAACATAGCAAGGGTAGAATGGTCGGAGCTAGTTGACTTGGGTACTGCTGTTTTCTTGCAGGGATATCGGGACAAGTTATTCCTCAAGTATTTAACATGAAGAGCTAACTGGAGGTGGAAATGAAAAAGGTTACTCAGAGGTGACTAAAATCTAGAGACATCAACATATCACTGGTTTTTAGGAAAAGAAGGGCCTAAGATGAAAATTGATGAGAAAAGAAAATTTTACAAGGAATATTAGGAATGATGCGATAGGTTTAGCTTATTGTCTTCTACTAGTGATCTGAATTATTTTATGACATAGATATGCAAATGTTTTGCATTTCAAAAATTACATGAAATTGCACATTTATGTGGTATGTATATTAATTTATGGAATAGGTACATATGATCACGTTAATGATATTCAATACTTTATGATCTATGATATGCTCATGAGTCTGACTATGTCAATATGAATTGAGCTCTCTATCAATAAATGGCATTTCATTGTCAAATACTAGACGATTACTAATGTTAGTACCAAAATGAAAGCTAGAACAGGAAAATTGAATAAAGCTACATGTTTGAAGGGAGGGGTCAATGGTTGTAAGGGTTATGATGAAAGAGAAATTCTTCATCATGCAATCTGGGAAGAATAGAATACATTTTGCTGAATTACTAGATTTTAACCTGTGAAAGCAGAACATTATCTTTATTTTGTTTTTTGGAAACTGTTTAATGATTGGTTTACAAAAAATAATCAATATAATTTTGAAAATTCACAGATGTGAATTATCAGATTATCATTATCCTCAAAGCTGTCTTTAGAGGCAAAAAGATTGTATTCCTTTTCTAATGAATTAATGGAGTAATCTTACTTTGGAATGGACAGACATCCATGACACTTGTTCCAAAACAAGAAAGATACTGGAGAAAAAAAGAGGAAGTAGACCCAAGGCTGATGAAATGAGCATATTTCCTGTTTGGACTTAAAAAGGATTTTTGTACAAACAATAAGAATTTCATCTTAATATTATAATTACAAAATCTAGGTGCTACAGGACATCTTTTAAATATAATATTTAATGCTGTTGGATTATTTGAAGAAAAGTTTCACAGAAAACCTTAAATTCCAGAAAAACTGCAATGCTCCAATAAACATTAAGAAGAAATATAATATAAATATCCAGACGGGTTGTGGGAAAATGGTGAGGTTCTCATAGGCAACCCACTATGTATCTCTGACCAAAAGAAGATCTAGTGCCACAGCCACCGATTACCTCAAGAGATCCACTCCAATCAAACTTTAAATACCTAAAGTCTTTTTCTACTACAAAAGGACTATGCTAGCAGGCAAACAAGAAAAGGCAAAAGAGAAAAAGTGAATGGTACTCCTGTGGAGCACCCATACCACATAGGTCTATGCAATGCTGCACTAGGACTTTCTGCAGAGTTTTAGCAGAGGAGCACCCAAAAGCTGAAGAAAGTGCTCAATACTATACCTATGAAATGTTAGAAGGGATTCTGGTGAAGATCTCCGAGTTGGTGAATGCCTCTCCCATTCCCCCCCGCCCAGCCCATGGGGAAGGAGCAAACTTAGTATTACCGCCACCATTACAATGGCCAGAAATTGGCACCACCGGGTAAGCCCCCAAAATCAGCCCATACCTGCAGCACTGGCAGGATCCCAGAAGGCCCCTATCAACCCTGCACAAGATCTCCAGGAAACCACAGCTGCAGCCAATCGCTCTATGCTCTATTGGCCAATTGCCCAGCCGATTGAGCTTTCTGATGGGACTTCTCCCTCCTTGCTGCCCTGCACAGACCCCTGGATCACACACCTGTTGCATGACCAAGCTTCTGAAGGCATCTCTGGTGACACACCTAGCAGCCACAGGCAGAAACCCCTAAGGCTTCCAGCGCCTGCCACCTCCCACCACGTCTGCTACAGACCAGCACGGCTCCCCCCACAATCCACACCACTACAACCTCTACCCAGTCCTCCCAGTGCCAGGACTCCTCACACCACCACATAGGAGACAGACCCTTCAGCATCAGCAAAGCCATCCCCCCACCTTGATCTGCTAACACACAGACCCTCTCCTTTAGAACCTGCCAACTCCATCTTAGCCACCATAGCACAGGCTCTGTGGTCCAGCACACCAACAACTACAGACTTGTGAATAACACACCTGGGTCCATGCCCTGGAGGTGGTAATTCTCTGAGGGATCCCAAAGCCCCCTGACACAAGCCCACTTCCAAAAGGGATGGATTACATCAAAACTGAACACAGACATAAGCTCTGTTCCTAAGGCTCCTGTGGCTACCTGGGAAAGCCTGGGAACCCAACTCCAGGCCTATGATAGCAGTCTACAAACCTGAAACCCCCAAAACTGCCTGCCACCAGGCCTGAGAATGGAACTCTAGGTAGCAGGCACCCTCCCCAATCAAAAAGACATCTGCTCCCAACCAAGCCACAAGGAAAGTGGACTACAGCAAGGCACACAAGGTTCCATCAGGAAACTGCTCTAAGTATTACAGGGAGAATAAACTCCCCAAAGATCCTGAAAAATCCATTCTTTAGTATTTTCTTCTGGTTTTTGTTCTGCGTTGTTAGTTGTAATGTCTGATCATTTGTTGTTCATTTGTATTTCTATGTGTTACTTATGTGTATTGTGATTTAGAATTTGCTATTCCACTTAAAACTTCTGTTTTTCATTATTATTTGGTATCTGCTTCTACTTTACTATTTGCTAATTTGTAAGTTTTTTCTTCTTTCTTTTCTTCTCACTCCCCCTTAACCTCTCTCTCTCTCTCTACCTTACACTATTACTCCATCAGGGCTACCCTGTCTAGTTCTATGCACAAATAAGGCCTCCTTCTATGTGAGTAAACAATAATTACAGGAGTTAACAGAGTAAGCAACTTTTCAATAATATCTGACTGATATTTTTCTAATCTCAGCAAGCCTCCCCAATACACTTTCTTATTTTCATCTTGATCTCCAAGCTACTCCCAACATAACCTTTCTTCAAATTCTTTTCAACCTGTTACATTCAGTAACAAGGTATTTATTCTCTTCCTACTACATATACCTCTCCCCTAAGCTGTTCTTACCCCTCTACTATCATTATACCCAAGTTCTCTTCTGAAATTAAATTTATATCTTTCTAATCTTAACCCTTCATTTCTCATTCTAATCCAGCCCATTGATCCTTAATGATTTATATGTGACTCAACTTGGAGTTGGTTCTACATTTGACTACAAAATTGGTTCCATTTGACCACTTTGAGTACAAGGGGCCCATCTTGTTAACTCTAAGGAGCAGACTACTTATTAATCAAACCTAGATTGCCTCAAAAGTTACAACTATATGCAATCTCGACCCCAAAGCCAAAATATCCTCTGCAAGCAAAGAAAAAGAGAGCTAAACAGGAAAACACCTCACCTTACCACTGAAACGCTAGTATCTACCCATCTACATGACATCGGGTTGGCTCCGGTCCTAAAAGACTCTCCTACTCTTGTAGCAGTGTGGTTCTTGTCTCCAAATGGGCAGAACTAACTGCAGAAACACAAGAAAAATAGACAATAAACAAATCCCACCACCATCTCCACATAAACAAGCTACATAGTAGTCCCAGTATGACATAGAAGATAATGATCAAGATAGATTAAAAGCATGGCTGGTAAACCTGCTGAATGAAAAATTGGAAACCCTTCATGGGGTTATCAGAGAGTGCAAAGAGGCCAACCAGAAGTTAATAGATGACTACATGGCCTCGACAAATAAAAAGGTAGAGGAACTCCAGCAGAGGGAGAAAGAATCTAATGAAAAGATAGGAACCTAGAAAATGGAGTGGAAAGAAAAATCTGATAACCAACTCCAGGAGGTAAGGCAATCTATTCAAGACTTGAAAGAGAACCTTAATAAAGAGCTGGGCACCATTAAGAAGACCAGCAAGAAGGAAAAGGGTTAAACACCAAAGTACAAAGTCTTCAATCTAAAACGGAAGAAGCCGAAGAAAGAATATATGTAGCTGAAGACAGTTTAGACTCCATAGAGAAAGAGCACACCATTTTTCATAACAAAATTAAGCATGACAGATCAATGCAGGAAATACAGGAAACGTTCAGAAAGCTTAATTTGAGGATAATAGGAATACAAGAGGGGCTGGAGAGGGAAGCCAATGCATTAGGAAATGCATTCAGCAAAATCCTAGCAGAGAACTTCCCAAATATACAAAAGGACAGGCCCATACACATACAAAAAGCTTTTAGAAACCCAAATAGACCAGAATAGGACATCCCACCTCTACATTACAATCCATACCGCTCAATAGCCACTAAAGAAAGAATTCTTAAAGCTGCCAGGGAGAAGACATCAATCACATATAAAGGTAACCCAATCAGAATTACCTCAGATTTCACAGAAGACACTATAAAAGCAAGAATGTCCTGGAAAGAGGTATGCCATGTCCTAAAGTCAAATAACTACCAACCAAGAATAATCTACCCAGCTAACCTCTCATTCACAGCAGAAAGAAGAATAAAAACCTTCCACAGCACGTTAAATCTGATGCAATATACCGCTACCAAACCAGCTCTTCAAAAATTCCTCAAAGAGGTTCTACATATAGAAAACCAACTAGAAGAGAATATAGTCAATGAAGTGCTCCACAAACACAGAAATATGTAATCACAAGAACAGCCAAGGCACAGGTTCCCCCCCCCAAAAAAAAATTGGATAAAATGGTAGGGACAGACAAACACCTCTGTGTCTTAACCCTCAATATTAATGGTCTTAACTCTCCAATTAAGCGACATATATTGTCCAGTTGGATCAGAAAGCAAGATTCTTCTATCTGCTGTCTTCAAGAGACACACCTTGCCCAAAAAAATGAACATTCGGAAAGTGAAAGGCTGAAATAAAATATATCAAGCAAATGGACCCCATAAACAGGCAGGATTTGCAATCCTAATATCATATAAATAGACTTCAAATTAAAATCAATGAGAACTGATAAAGAAGGTCACTACATACTAATTAAAGGATCTCTTCTTCAGGAGGATATTATGATCCTAAAAATCAACTCACCAAATAATAGAGTACCAAAATTTATCTAAGAAACACTACTTTCAATCCAGTCTCACATAGATTCAAAGACATTAGTTGTTGGGGACTTTAACACACCATTCCTTTCAATAGAGAGATCAATCTGGCATAAACTCAAGAGAGAAACCTCGGATCTTAAAATATGCATAGATCAACTAGACTTAACAGACATTTAACGAATATGTCACCTAGCAGCATCAGATTACACCTTCTGCTCAGCAGCACATGGGACATTCTCCAAATAGATATCATTCTAGGCCATTTAGCAAATCTGTCCAAATTTTAAAACATTGAAATTATGCCCTGTATTCTCTCAGACCACAAGGGAATAAAATTAGTATTCAACATCAAAAGCCCCCAAAGGAAATACTGTAAAACATGAAGGCTGAACAACACACTCTTGGATCATCAGTGGAAGGAAGAGAATAGAAAGTAAACACAACTGTTCTGACATTCAACAAAAATGAACACACAAATTACCAGCTTCTCTGGGACACAGAAAGACAGTACTCAGAGGCAAGTTTATAGCTCTGAGTTCCTCCATTAACAAATTGGAGAGATCTGAAACTAAAAATTTAATGAGTCACCTAAAGTTCCTTGAAAAAGAACAAGCTAAACCCAAATTCAGTAGATGGGAACAAATAATTAAAATTAAATCCAAATTAAATAAATTACATTTAAAGAAAAACTATAGAAAGAACTGACAAAACAGAGTTGATTCTTCGAAAAAATTCATAGAATTGACAGACCCCTACCAAATCTAATCAGAAAAATGTAGTACACACCCAAATAGACAAACTCAGAGATTAGAATGGAAACATCACTGTAGAAATAGCATAGATTCAGGGGCTGAGAAGGTGGCTCAGTGGTAGAGCGCTTGCCTTGCATACTTGAGGCCCTGGGTTAGATTCCTCAGCACCACAAAAGCAAAAAGAAAAAAGCCGGAAGTGGCACTGTGGCTCAAGTGGTAGAGAACCAGCCTTGAGCTGAAGAGCTGAGGGACAGCGCCCAGGCCCAGAGTTCAGGCCCCACGACCAGACCCTCCCCCCAAAAAAAAACAAAAAAAGAAATAACCAAGACTTAGGATATACTAATAGGATACTTCTCAAAACTTTATGCTAGTAAGTTTGAGAATCTTAAAGGTATGGACAAATTTCTAGCAAATATTGACATGCCCAAACTAAACCAAGATGATTTAAACCAACTTAACAGAGCCATATCAAGCATCAAAATAGAAGCAGCAATAAAAGACCTCCAACTTTTCCCAGGTGCCGGTGGCTCACGCCTGTAATCCTAGCTACCAGGAGGCTGAGATCTGAGGATCACAGTTCAAAGCTAGCCTGGGCAGAAAAGTCCGTGAGTCTCCAATAAATCACTAGAAAAAACGGAAGTGGTGCTGTGGCTCAAGTGGTAGAGTGCTCACCTTGATCTGAAGTGTGCAGGGATAGCGCCCAGGCCCAGAGTTTAAGTCCCATGACCGGCAAAAAAAGAAAAAAGACCCCCCACCAAAGAAAAGCCTAGGACTAGATGGATTTACATCTGGATTCTACAAAGCCTTCAAGGCAGAACTCACACCAATACTCCTCCATCTCCTCAATGAAATTAAAAGTAAAACATACCTACCACACTCTTTTTATGAATTCAGCATAATCCTCCTCCTAAAACCAGGGACTCATCAAAGAAAGAGCACTATAGACCCATTTCTTTGATGAATTTCGATGCAAAATTTCTCAATAAAATCTTGGCCAATCAACTTCAACAACTCATCAAAAAAAATCACACAATTGGACTCCCCCCCCCCAAAAAAAAGAAGTTGAATGGAAAGAAAAAACAGCTTTTTCAGTAAATGGTGTTGGTAAAATTGGTTAAAAACTTGTAGAAAACTAAAGATAGGACCGTATCTAACACCCTGCACCAGAATCAAATCCAAATGGATCAAAGACCTCTAAAGAAAAGCAGAGTCCATGAAAACATGACAGGAAGGAATAGGAGAAACTCTAGGGTTCTTTGGCACAAGCCAAAAGTTTCTTAATACAGACCCAGAAGCACAACAAATCAAAGAAAGGTTAGGCAAATGGTATTGCATGAAACTGCAGAGCTTCTGCAAGGCAAAAGACATGGCTTGCAAGATCAACCGAAAGCCCTCGGACTAGGGGAAAATCTTCACTAGCCAAACAATGGACAAGAGTCTCATGACTAAAATATACTTAGAACTCAAAAAACTAAATCTCCTAAAACAAATCCTCAAACAACTGCCCAATTAACAAATGGGCTAAATATTTAAAGAGAGACTACTCTGAAAAGGAAATAAGAATAGCCAATAGACACATGATGAAATGCTTAGCTCCTCTAGCCATAAAAGAAATACAAATGAAGATAACACTGAGATTCCACTTCATCCCAGTTAGAATGGCTATAATCAGGAAATGTAGTAACAGATGCTGGAGGCCATGTGGCTAGAAGGGAACCCTACTGCATTGTTGGTGGGAGTATAAACTTGTTGAATCACTCTGGAAAGCAGTATAGAGGTTCCTCAAAAGACTCCACACTGCAGGGCGCTGGTGGCTCACGCCTGTAATCCTACCTACTGAGGCTGAGATCTGAGGATCATGGTTCAAAGCCAGCCTGTGCAGGAAAGACCATGAGAATCCTATCTCCAATAAACCACTAGAAAATTGGAAGTGGCGCTGTAGTTCAAGTGGTAGAGCGCTTGCCTTGAGCTGAAGAGTTGAGGGACAGAGCCCAGGCCCAGAGTTCAAGCCTCACAACCGACAAAAAAAAAAAAAAAAAGACTCCACATAGAGCTCCATTATGGCCCAGCAATCCCACTTTTGGGATTTTACCCAAATAATCACAAACAGGGTAATACCAAAGCTACCAGCACAATCATGTTTATCACAGCATTATTTACCATAGCTAAGATAGGTAACCAACCCAAATGCCCCTCAGTATATGAATGGATCAAGAAAATGTGTTATAAATATATACAATGAAATTCTATGCCTCCATCAGAAAGAAGGACATTGCCTCATTTGTTAGGAACTGGAAAAAGTTATATTAACTGAAGTAAGCCAGGCCCAAAGAAATATAGTTTCCATGGTTTCCCTTGTTTGCAATTCCTAGCATAGGTCTAGAACAAGCAGAGAAGTTCAAAGGCTATGTACACACGAACACATGAGATAATGTGAAGCAAAATGTACCCTAAGACAGGGACACAGTGGTTTTTTCTTTATTGCTAGTGTTTTGTAATGTACTTAAAATGCACTATGTGAATCTTTTTTTTCTTCTGTATGTTTCCCCCTCCCCCCCCACCGTGTAACTCCTGTTTTCACTGGATCTGATACTGGTGTTCTGCACTTGTACATACAATTTTGTAATTTGGGGAGTGGAAAGGATATTGGGGAACGTTTAAATGAGGATGCAGGCTGACCCATCTTGTGATGACAAGATGTACAGGACACTATGTTAAAAAACGAACTTTACAATGCAGGGGAGGGGGTCAGGTGGTGTTGGGGAGGGGGGAGGGAAGTGATGGTAGAGGGAAAACAAAGGAAGAGTTAAATGCTTGCTATGGAATGTACTCATTACCGTACTTATTTACCTGTAACCCCTCTCTACAACATTTTTATTATATATATATATATATATATATATATTCGTATATATATGTATAGACATACATATATTTTTTTTAAAGAAAATGAACTTTACAACTTCAGCGGGGGAGGGGTTTAGTTATAGAGGTGGGAGGGAAGGAGTGGTAGGGGGAAACAAAGGAGGAGGCAACAATGCTCAATAGGAAATGCACTCATTGCCTTGTTCATGTAACTGTAACCCCTATGTACAGCATTTTTACAGTAAAAAACTTAAAAAATTAATTCATGATTCAAAGCAAGCCCTAGCAGGAAAGTCTGTCAGATACTGATCTCCAACTAACCACGAGAAAACAGGGAGTGGCACTGTGGCTCAAGTGGTAGAGAGCTTGGCTCGAGCTGAAATTCAACCCAACGACCAACAAAAAGAAAAAAAAAATGAAAGCACCAAACAACCTGAAGATGTTGTCCAGAATAATGAGTGTGGCATAATGGAATTACATGACTTAGTCACTTGCAACCTAGTTTACCAGGGGAGATGGTGGGTGATTTGTGTGTGTACCAAAACCTGCAAAATTATTTTGCTCTTTCCCAAGGAGGGAGGAAGGGAGGAATGGAGGAGGGGAGAAGGAGTTTGTTTGGCCTTGACTTTGGGTTCTGTGATTGCCTTCTGGAGTCAAGTTCAGAGAAATTCCACTTGTAATCCTACTTACATGCCGGGCAAAGAAGTCATTCCATGGAAGTGGTCTGTGTCGTGTCCTTGGCCAGGTCCCAACCACCACTGGGTAATCCAAGTCCCAATTCAGGACCAAGATGCCTTGAAGACAACTGATCCACTGGGCAGGAGGACCTAACCACGCCCAGAAAAGACAGAAAGTACCATGCTGAGGGCAGCACCGGAGATCTAGACTGGGCAGAGATTTTTTTGTGATTCTCATTTTGTATTACCACTTTGATTCTACAAAATAAACTATGGATTTTAACTTTCTTCCCTCCCTTTGGATAAAACTCACAAAAACCTTGTCTTTAGCTTTTAAGACACTTAACTCTTAGGTCTGGCCAATCATTTCCAGGATAGTGAATTACTTAATTGTATTTTGAACGCATAAAACATGCATATAAAACTAGCATATTTCGATCTTATGGGAAAACAGCCTTGTTCTTCTCTGGTGTTATGACTAGTGTGATAATGCTCACTCAGGTTTATATCATTGTGCAATCATTGTTCCATTTTGTTCAGTAAACAGTTTTTCAGGACAGGAGAGCTGTGAGGGGAGAATATGGGATGAATAATTTATCTGTACTTCTTGTGGCCTGGGAAGAGCTTCTCAGAATGTTTGCAAGAGGAAATAGAACTCCATATAGACTGAATATAGAAAAAGATACACACCTTCAGTGCCACAGAAGGACAAATAAGAAAACTCATCCAGGCTCAGAGCAAAGCAACATGATCGGTTGTTTAGGTGCGTGAAAATTTGTAGATTGTCTTTCTTACCATAGAGAGATCATTCAATGCTTGCATTTACAATATGTTCCAGGACTCATATCTGTTTAGGTCTGTTTCCTCTGAAGCATCTTTGATAGTGACAGAAAGGAGAATGTAACAATGGCACCTAGTTATGTTCTCTGAACGAGATTTTATCTCTTTCCCGAAACAAGTTAGGGTTTTAATGAATGACTTGGATTTCCTGAGAGAAATTCATGTGTATTTCTTGTTTCTATTAAAGTTATCAAATGAAAACCTTAAATTTGTAAGATGTTATTATAACAAATATGAGATAATGATTTTTATGTTACTAGGATGCATCCAGTTTCCTTTTAGGTAGAAAATATTTGGCTGGCTTCCAACTACAATCTTTGAATCTCAGCCTCCAGAGTACCTAGGGATGTAGGCATCAGTCACCTCTCCAGGCTGAGACAAATATTTTTGGGAAGGAAAATCACTATGATATGGAACATGAGGCATGAAGAATGTAGACTAAAAAGGAATATTTTGAAAGCATTAACAAAACTGAACTTATCACAAACTTACTGTCTTCAGTGAGGAGAAAAATGAGAAAGAAGTTACAGAGGTAGACAATTGGAGACTAAAGAGAAGTTAGTGAATATTTCTTTGTTATCAGAGCTACTAAAGATTTCTTTTTAGAAAAATTCAGCTTGATATAGTGGTACATGCCTACAATTCTAACTACTTAAGAGCTAGACAGTGGAAAGTATAGGAGGTTTGCTGTTTGTATGGTAAAAATGTGATACAGATACCTTAATATTTAAAACAAACTGGTGCCACATGTTTATAAGAGGCAAAAGTAGGAGGGTAATGGTTTGAGGCCAGTCTAGGCAGTTAATAAGAAACTATCTGAAAAGAAATCTAAAGCTCAACAAAGTGCTAGGTGTAAGGATCAAGAGCAATTATCCAGGAAGTTTGAGACCCTGAGTTCAATCCCTTCTCCTGAAAAAAAAAAGAGACAAGAAAAAGGAAAAAGCTTATGATACAATTTTCAAGATATTGTCTATGCATTGTTTGGCTACAATTTCCTTCTTCAATTGCCTTAAAAGGTTTGTGAAGTCATTTACACAGATGAATACAGGTAAAAATATTGGTGTTTTCAAGAAATAAATAATATGCCTTTTGTAAAGTGTTCTGCACAGAACATGAAATAAAAATTCCATGAATTCTGAAGTTCTTTATGCATTTTTGAAAATTATTATTGGAAGAATCAAGATGGTGAAATTATTTACATTCCTTACATTCCAGAAAACATTATCTGAACACATTTGAGAAGAATTTCTATAACATTCTTGTAAAGTATGTGTTTTGGATGTGCTTATTTGCCTTCTCTCTGTATCTTCTTAATTGGGTTATTTATTGTCTTATCCGTATGTTTAAGAGTCCTTTATATATATAAATAAAAGCTATTTGTGAAGAACTTTATATTTTTCTTCATTATATTAGCAAAAATGCTTGCTATGTGTTTGAATACAAATGGATGACATCTTTTCCTGACTTCAGAAGAACTGGGAATATTTTCATTCTAATGCAGTACTCTTTATCAGGTCAAGAAAGTTCCCGTATAATAATTTTGACAAAATTCACCACTCTGCTATTTTGAAAAGTGCAGATTTATTATGGGGTCACAGCAGGGAATTGTCCTGTGACCTGTCTCCTCTGCAGGCATGGAACCTTTATTTGCAAACTGTTGATCATACTAGAAGTAATTTTTGCTTGTAGGACTATCACATTTTTGGCCTATGTACTCAGGATGTTTTGCCAGGAAACAAATCCACACATAGAAATTAGATCATCACAACTCTTTAAATTGGCATTAGCAATACATATTTGTATTCTTGATGTGCAATATCACAAATTGTGTTTGTGACAGAATAAATATAAGTGTATCACCTAGAATCTGGGTATGGTTAGTAAACTTTTTGAGAATTTTATCATACTTTCAGAACTTTCATAAACATAAATAAGACAAACCAAATGAGGTGGTTTATACATATTATCCTAGCTACTTTGAAAATGGAAATATGGATAGTCACTGTTCAAGGTCAAGCTGGAAGACACACAAGAGACCTTCTTCTCAAACAATAAAAGCTGGGTGTGCCAATGTGTGGCTGTCATCCTACCTATGTTGGACATACAACTAGGAAGTTCACTATCCAGGTATCCTAGGAATAAACAAATGCAAGGTTCTATCTCAAAAATAATCGAAGCAAAAATTGCTGGATGTGGCATGAACCAAGTGGTATGGTGCCTGCTTGGCAAATGCCAGGCTCTGAATTTGAATCCAAGTATTTACCAAAAAATTAAAAGTAAACAATATGAAATAATTCTCTAAACTTCTCACTTAGTGTAATTATCATATGTATTCTCCAAATAAACTTGTAGTGAAGGCAGAGAATTAAATAATCCAGATCAATATAAAACTCCAGAATCATAGAATGGCTAAGATTCAGCTTTGAGATCATTCAAAGTCTGGATCTTACTGTTCTTAGATCCACAATCTTATAGGAAAATAAAAGAATGTATATGTACAATACATTTATTTACTCGCTTCATCCAGTTTCACATATCGAAATTCTATCTCAAATGTAATGTTGTAGAAATGGGCCTTTGTGTGTACATGGATAGTAATTAAGTCATGCAAGCAAAACTTCATGAATTGGGTTTAAATAAACAACACCAAATAAATTTCACTCCTGAACTTTAAAACAGGGCCTCACTCAGAAATAAAATTCCTGACTATGCTAGCACTGTAATCTTGGACCTACAGGCTCCAGAATGGAGAAATAAATTTGTTGTTTATAAGCAATTCAGTGTCTGGTAATTTGTCATCATACGTCAAAAAGACTGACAGTAAGCCAGCTGAAAAGGACTGTTGTGGTTTTTTTCTTTCTTTCTTTTTTCCTTTCTTTTTTCCTTTCTTTCTTTCTTTCTTTCTTTCTTTCTTTCTTTCTTTCTTTCTTTCTTTCTTTCTTTCTTTCTTTCTTTCTTTCTTTCTTTCTTTCTTTCTTTCTTTCTTTCTTTCTTTCTTTCTTTCTTCCTTTCTTTCTTCCTTTCTTCCTTTCTTTCTTTTGGTTGTGCGGCCTCAAATCTGGGCCAGGGCACTGTCCCCCAGTTCTACAGCTGTAGACCAACGCTCTACCACTTAAGTCTAGGCCCCAAATCCGGCTTTTTCTGATTATGTGGTGCTGAGGAATTGAACCCAGGGCCTCATGCTTGCAAGGCAATCACTCTACCACTGAGACACCTTCCCAGCGCCACTTTCTCTATTTTATTTTTCCATCTTTCCAGAGTCCTTCTGATATTGAAAAATGCTAAAGCTCCATAGAGAAACGTTTAAAAGTGCCCTTTTGTCCAATTCTAACTTCACCAATTTTGGAGTGTAAGGAATGACATCAAGTACCCGAGAGACCTAAGACAGGACACTTCATCGTCTTCCGCTTTGCTCATCAGCACCTAGTTCAAATTTACACTATATAAACAAATCAACTAATGGTAGTTATAATAAATTTTAAAATGCATACCCTGAAAACACTTTATGAACACTCTTGCATTGTAGTCTCATGGGCTTCCATGTCCAAAATAGGAAACTGAGGTTTAAAAAGAGGTTACAAAACTGGTATATTGGTTCATTTAAACTCAGACTGATCTATAATCATACTTAGGCTAACATACTATGTGCACTTATTTTTCTGCTCACAGAAAAGTTTTCAAGTTCTACACTCTTATATGCTACCATGATATCTTTATCCTGGGTGCTTTACTGGTGCCCCCATGTCATATCAGCTGAAGTTGATATATCTGTTCCCACTCAGATAAAACAGCTGAGAATTGAGCAACGGTACTTTTAAAATCTCCCGTGCAGTAATAATGTGAAATTAAGAGTATGAAATCCTGGGCTAGAGAATAAAACTTGTAGACAGGCACCAGTGGCTCAAGCATGTAATCCTAGCTCATCAGGAGGCTGAGATCTGAGGATCATCGTTCAAAGCCAGCCCAAGCAGGAAAGTTCATGAGATTCTTATCTCCAATAAACCACTAGAAAACGGAAATGGCATTGTGGCTGAAGTCGTAGAGCCCTCGCCTTGAGCTGAAGAGCACATGGAAAGCCCCCAAGCCCAGAGTTCAACCCCATGACCAACCAAAAAATAAAATAAAAGAGGAAGAGAATAAAACTTTTATGATGATGCTAGGCCTACCTCACAAATCTTTCTTGGTCTCTTCCTTCCTTCATTTTCATTGCTGGGGATTGAACCCTGGGCCCTGTGCATATTAAGAAAGTGCCAAAACACCAAGCTATATGGCCATTTCCATCTCTCCAATTTCACTCTCCAACTCACCTTGTTCCTGATACCTTACATTACTTGGTCATAATATTTGGAGAATACTGAACTTCCTAAGTTTTTCATCATTTTACAGAATATTTGTTCTCTCCCTTCCTATGTATCAAGACACTGTGCAGGAAGGATTCTTTTCAACTCCCCAGGCAGAGTTCATATATCATTACATTTATAATAACAACTCACTTAAATAATTGTTTGTCTTCTTCAGACTATTAATAGACCCATGTTGAATCCTAGCTTTTATGTAAACAGGAATAGAATTCTTCTTGTGTTATTTTACTCTTTTTGACTTGGTCAAATTTTCCTGATTTTGTAGGAAAGGTTTTTCTGCAATAATAATTTTCAGGACATTTCTGCATATTGAGTATAATAAAATTAAGAGATTTCTAGCCAAAGCAAACAACTGAGAATTCTAGAGCTTAATGAATGTACTCTGGGTGCCTGTGCACTTGGCACTGCATTTGGCATCTTGGTATTGCAAAAATAGACAATCTATATTGAAAGTTGCTGTCTTTTTGGTTTCCCCTTTTCAGCCATATGAAGCATTTAAGGTGTATAGCAAGTAAACTGTGGGAGTATGAGCTGGTAATCTTTTAAAAATATTTTTATTATAAAATATTGTATAGAGGGGTTACAGTTACATGAGTAAGGTAATGAGTACATTTCCCATTGAGCATTGTTACTCAATCCTTTGTTTTCCTCCTACATTCCTCTCTCTCCTTACTTCCCTAACTCTTCCTTCTCTGTATCCCAAAATTGTGAAGTTCATTTTCAACATAGTGTATTGTACATCTCATTGTTACAATTGGTCAACCACTATCCTTGTTTCAGCATTTTGTTATCCTTTCCCTCCCCAAATTAGAAAAATGTATATACAAGATGCAGGGAACTGGAATCAAATACAGTGACAACAGAGGATATATGAGTTGGTAATCTTTAGCCTTCAAATTCCAAAACAAAAATAAGCAATGAAAGATCAAATTTGTTCATAAGGGTAATCTCTGCCTTCCAAATGATGCTCTGATTCTTCCATTAAAATAAAATCCTGTTCCAGGCTGAAATGCAGATACCCGTGGAAATGATGACATTAAGTTGCTATTATTTAAATATGGCTTCCTATTAATGAAATACCATGGAAAAGGTTTTTACAAAAACTGGATGATAGCAAGAGTCATTTCAGACAAAGTTTATAGTGGGTAAGGTGGGTAAAAGTTACAAAATTGGAACTACATGCTGGGAAAAAGAATAAATTCACAGGGAGGAGTAACTTACTGTTTTAGATGAGCCAAGTTAAGATGGATTATTATGTAAGAAGAAAGTTTGTATTTGGTTCTTTCTAACTCGCAGATATTTTCTATAAAAAATGAATACTAGAGTGAAAAATCCAAAAGAACTTTGATGATACATATAATATTTTGGAGACAACAAAGATTTTCATGGAATTTATAAACACTGGACTCTCATGTAATCATTATAAGTGATGCTCTTAGAACAGTATGAAATTTCTAAGGATGTTATTGGGTAGGAAATATATGCATGATGCAATGAGATGAAAAGTCAAAGTATAAAGTAGGCTCACACTTGTAATCCTACCTTATCACAAGGGTGAGATTGAGGATCATGGTTCAAAGCCAGCTCCCAGAGAAAGTCCATTCAACTACCAAAATGCCAGAAGTGGAACTGTGGCTAGCACTGAGGTGGAAAAAACACAGAGAACAATGTTCAGGCCCTGAATTCAAACTCCAGTTTTGGCAATAAACAAATGAATAATCAAACAGATATATGAACCCAAATTGTAGGCATATATATAAATATAAATATATGCATATATGCAAGGCAGAGGAGTATAACCATGATGTTCCAGTGTTCACATTGTGGAGATCCAGGATGGGAACAGCACAAAAATTTACTTAATGGAAATTAAAAGTGACAATATGTTGGAAATGATCTGTACAACTTGGGCGGTGGGATTAAGAAAGCCAGGGAAAGAGGAAGAAAATGAGGGAGGGTGTAACAAGTTACACAAGAAATGTTATAACTGCTTTACTTATGTAAGTGTAACCCATCTGTGCATAAACTTGACAATAATATTAAAATTACAAAAAACAAAACAAAGCTTTTATTTATGATATTATATTTAAATGTATATTTTAAAAGAATTATAGGCATGTTTTAAATTTCTAATGTATTGTCCAACTCTACTGGATTATACTGGAATATTGGAAGAATTACTTACACATGAGTCCATGAGTAAGGACCCCAATAAAAATTCCACAAAGAAATGAAACCTGGACCAAAGGGTCCTAATCATAATACCTTACTTCTATAGCAAATCACACAATCTCCCAAATCCTAATTTAACCATGATGATGAACCAAAGTCTCCATTTGTAGAAATACATACTTGCAACAAGGATGGAAAAGGCACCAAGAGCCAAAGTAATGATACACAATTTTAAGAAAGATTACATAATAAAGGAATGTGTCCCACAAGTTTCCAACTCTAAATCTGGGAAAGTCAGTTATCTTTGTCATGCTAATAAAAAAGCACAAATAAAAGCTCACTGTGGGAATCAAAAAGGTTGAGAACAGGTGCTCATTGTGACAGCAAATTACTATGTCTCTCTTTCCTTGTCTTATTCCCACCTCATTCTTGAATTCTGAAGGTCAGATTCTGGGGAGCCAGTTCTCTTAGCTCCAGTAATTAACAAAAGGGTGGTGGGAGATACATAGTTCATGGATTCTCTTTTTTTTATTAAGCTTACTGAGTAATAATGGGACTATAAAACACAAGAAAGTCTGAAGTTTTCCACTAATTTTTAAAATGCCTGCTGTAAGAATTGGTGTGAGCTCTGCTTTGAAGGCCTTGTAAAATTCCTCTGTAAAACCATCTGGTCCTGGACTTTTCTTAGCTGGAAGGTCTCTTATTGCTGTTTCTATTTCAATGCTTGATATGGGCCTGTTAAGATAGTTTACCTCATCTTGGTTTAGTTTTGGCATGCCAATATGTGCTAGGAAGATGTCCATTTCTGTCAAGTTCTCAAACTTATTAGCATAAAGATTTGAGAAGTATTCCCTTATAATGTTCTGAATCTTGGTTGTTTCCGTGGTGATGTTTCCATTCTCATCCCTGAGTTTATTAATTTGGGTGTGTTCTCTTCTTTTTCTGATAAGATTAGCTAAGGGTCTGTCAATTTTGTTAAGTTTTTCGAAGAACCAACTCTTTGTTTTGTTGATTCTTTCTATAGTTTTTTTGGATTCTAATTCATTTAATTCTGATTTAATTTTGATTATTTCTTTCCGTCTACTGGATTGGGGTTTATCTTGCTGTTCTTTTTCAAGGAGGTTTAGATGTGTCATTAAATTGTTAGTTTCAGATCTCTCCAATTTGTTGATGTAGGAGCTCAGAGAAATAAACTTGCCTCTGAGTACTGCCTTTGCTGTGTCCCAGAGGAGCTGGTATTTGGTGTGTTCATTTTTGTTGAATAGCATGAACATTTGAATTTCCTTTCTAATCTCTTCCATGACGAACTCATGATTCAGCAGTGTGTTGTTCAGCCTCCATGTGATACCGGACTTTCTTTGGTGGCTTTTGGTGTTGAGTTCTAATTTTATTCCCTTGTGGTCAGAGAGAATGCAAGGTATAACTTCAATGTTTCTGAATTTAGACAAGTTTGCATTGTGGCCTAAAATGTGGTCTATTTTAGAAAACGTTCCATGTGCTGCTGAGAAAAAGGTGTATTCTGATGCTGCTGGGTGAAATGTTCGGTAAATGTTAAGTCTAGTTGATCTATGCAGCTGTTTAGATCTGCGGTTTCTCTGTTGAGTTTTTGCCGAGTTGATCTATCTAGTGGGGAGAGTGGTGTGTTAAAATCCCCAACAATTAATGTCTTTGGATCTATATGGGATTTGAGGGAAAGTAGTGTTTCTTTGATAAATTTGGGTGCTCCATTGTTTGGCGAATAGATATTTAGAATTGTAATATCCTCCTGAAGGAGAGATCCTTTAATTAGTATGTAGCGACCTTCTTTATCTCTTCTCACGAATTTTAATTTGAAGTCTTTTTTATCTGATATTAGGATTGCAACTCCCGCCTGTTTATGGGGTCCGTTTGCTTGGTAGATTTTGTTCCAGCATTTAACATTGTAAATGTGTTTGTTTTTACGGGCAAGATGTGACTCCTGCAGGCAGCAGATAGAAGGGTCTTGTTTTTTAATCCAACTAGACAGCCTATGTCGCTTAATTGGAGAGTTCAGTCCGTTAACATTAAGAGATAGCACTGAGAGGTATTTGGGAGTTCCTGAAATGTTATCTACCTTCTTGGAGGCTGCGAAAACTGGGTTCTTCCTATGGTTCTTGGATTCTCAGTTTGGGTGCAGTTTCTTGGCCTTTATTGCGGTCTTGTTGGTTTTCTATGTGTAGGACATCTTTAAGAATCTTTTATAGGGCTGGTTTGGTGGAGATGTATTGTTTCAATTTTTCTTTGCTATGGAAGGTTTTTATTTGGCCTTCAGTTATGAAGGAGAGAATTCTCCTCCAACTCTTCAATGAAATTGAAAGAGAAAGCTCACTACCGAACACATTCTATGAAGCCATCATAACCCTCATCCCAAAACCAGGCAGGGACTCATCAAAGAAAGAAAACTATAGACTCATTTCTTTGATGAACATTGATGCAAAACTTCTCAACAAAATTTTGGCCAACCGACTTCAACAATTCATCCAAAAAATCATACACCACGATCAAACAGGATTCATTTCAGGGATGCAAAGCTGGTTCAATATACGCAAATCAATTAATATTATTCATCACATCAACAGGAGCAAGAATAAGAACCACATGGTTATCTCAATAGATGCAGAAAAAGCATTCGACAAGATCCAACACCCCTTTATGATGAAGATTTTGGAAAAATTAGGAATCCATGGAACATTCCTCAATACAATAAAGGCTGTATATGACAAACCTACAGCTAGCATTATACTCAATGGTGAAAAACTAAAGCCATTTCCTCTTAACTCAGGAACAAGACAAGGATGCCCACTCTCTCCACTTCTCTTCAATCTAGTATTAGAATGCCTAGCTACAGCAATAAGACAAGATGCAGACATAAAGGGGATCCAAATAGGGAAAGAAGAAATAAAACTCTCCCTCTTTGCAGATGACATGATCTTATATTTAAAGAATCCCATAGACTCCACTCAAAAATTACTCAAGCTGATTCAAAACTTTGGCAAAGTAGCAGGTTATAAAATTAACCCCCCAAAATCAATGGCTTTTCTGTATGCCAACAATGAGAAAAGTGTGGCTGAAATTAGGAAAGCAACTCCATTTGTAATAGCCCCACAAAAAATAAAATACCTAGGAATTAACTTAACTAAAGAAGTGAAGGACCTCTATGATGAAAACTTTAAAATCTTGAAAAAGGAAATCAACACAGAACTTAAAAAATGGCAAAACCTCCCATGCTCCTGGATTGGAAAGATTAACATCGTGAAAATGGCAATACTTCCCAAGGCTATCTACAAATTCAACGCAATACCTATCAAAATTCCACCCTCATTCTTCAAGGAAATAGAAGAGGCAATCCAAAAATACATATGGAACAATAAAAGACCCCGAATAGCAAAAACGCTCCTCAATGGAAAGAACACTGCTGGAGGAATATCAATACCAAATTTCAAACTCTACTATAAAGCCATAGTAATCAAAATAGCTTGGTATTGGCATAAGAACAGACCTCAGGACCAATGGAATAGAATTGAAAACCCAGAAATGAACCTACAGACCTATAGACATCTAATCTTCGATAAGGGAGCTAAAACAATAGAATGGAACAAAGACCGTCTCATCAGTAAATGGTGCTGGCAAAACTGGTTAACTACATGTAGAAAACTAAAGCTAGATCCTTATATATCACCCTGCACCAGAATCAACTCCTAATGGATCAAAGACCTTGAACTCAAAGCAGACACTCTGAAAACATTACAGGATGGAATAGGAGAAACCCTGGGTCTCCTTGGCTCAGGCCGAAATTTTCTGAATAGAGACCCGGAAACACAACAAATCAAAGAAAGGTTGGACAAATGGGATTGCATAAGGTTGCAGAGCTTCTGCAGGGCAAATGACATAGCTAGCAAGATCAATAGAAAGCCCCCGGATTGGGAGAAGATCTTTACTAGCCATACAACGGACAAGGGTCTCATATCTAAAATATACTTGGAACTCAAAAAATTAAACCACCCAACAACAAATCCTCAAAGAAACAACTGCCCAATAAGTAAGTGGGCGAAAGACTTAGAGAGAAGCTTCTCTGAAGAAGAAAGAAGGATGGCCAATAGACACATGAAGAAATGTTCAACATCCCTAGCCATAAAAGAAATGCAAATCAAAACAACATTGAGATATCACCTCACTCCAGTTAGAACAGCAAAAATCAAGAACTCTAACAACAACAGATGCTGGAGGGGATGTGGACAGAAAGGAACCTTACTTCATTGTTGGTGGGAATGTATACTTGTTCAACCACTTTGGAAAGCAGTATGGAGGTTCCTCAAAAGACTTCACATAGAACTCCCCTATGACCCAGCAATCCCACTTTTGGGCATTTACCCTAATGTTTACAAACAAGACCACACTAAAGCTACCAGCACAACTATGTTTATTTCAGCATCATTTACCATAGCTAAGATATGGAACCAACCCAGATGCCCCTCAGTAAATGAATGGATCAAGAAAATGTGGTATATATACACAATGGAATTCTATGCCTCCATCAGAAAGAATGACATTGCCCCATTTGTTAGGAAATGGAAAGGCTTGGAAAAAATTATATTAAGTGAAGTAAGCCAGGCCCAAAGAAACATAGATCCCATGGTTTCCCTTATTTGCAATATCTAGTATAGGTATGAGTCAAGTGGAAAAAGTCAGATAATGTGATGTTAGGAAAACGAACCCTCAAATATGTACTTTAATGTTTTTGTTTCTTTCATGCATGTGTTTCTAACGCATTTATAAGATTATTTCTTTGTTGCTTTGTATGTCCCTCCCCCACAGTGTAACCCCCGCTTTCACTATATTTGATGTCAGTATAACATGTGGAGGAGACGGGGACAAACAAGTCATTTAAGGATTCAGGTGGACCTGTTGCAACAATGAGAAGTACAAAATGTCATGTCAAAACCAGCTTTACAATGTCGGACTGGGGGGGGGGTTGATTGGTTGGGGGGGAGGGGGGCGGGTTGGAAGGGAGGTGAAGGGTAAACAAAGGATTAGGCTGCAATGCTTGGTAAGAAATGTATGCATTATCCTGCCCATGTAATTGTAACACCTCTGTACAGTATGTTCTCAAATAAAATAAAATAAAATTTAAAAAAAAATGCCTGCTGTAAGAAGAATCAAAATGAATGAAAAAAACAATTCAGACCAAGGGTATTACCTATTACGTCCTGTAATGTTTTCAGGGTGTCTGCTTTGACTCCAGGGTCTTTGATAAATTTGGAGTTGATTGAATGACATTGTCCCATATGTTAGGAAATGGAAAGACTTGGAAAAAATTATATTAAGTAAAGTAAACCAGGCCCAAAGAAACATAGGTCCCATGGTTTCCCTTATTTGCAATAACTAGTACATGTCTCAGACAAGCAGAAATGGTCAGATAAGTTGATGTTAGGTGAAATGAATCCAAGATAAGTACTCAAATGCTTTTTCTTTCTTATTATTGTTTCTAACATAATTAAGATGATTCCTTTGTTGCTTTGTATGTCCCCTCCCCTGGTACAATACCTGTTTCACTGTATTTGATGTTGGTATAGTATGTGGAGGGGAAGGGAAAAAATTGTTTATTAGGTTTACAAGTGGACTCATTGCAACAATGAGATGTACAAGACGTTATGTCGAAAAACGACCTTTACAACTTTGGCGCAAGGGGAGGCATGGGGGTGGGGAAAGCGGAGATGAGAAGGGATCTTAAGGGGAAACAAAGGAGAAGGCAACAGTGCTTGATAAGAAATGAACTCATTACCTTGCTCATGTAATTGTAAAACCTCTGTACGGAATGTTCGCAATAAAAAATGTAAAAAAAAAAAAACCCTCAGAAACCATATAAAGATATTTGTGGTGTACTGATACTAGGCAAAATTAAAATGTCATGTGTAAATACCAAATGACATTTACAAGCACAGATCCTAATTCTTCTGTGAGCTAATGTGATAATTACACATTTATACTTTCCAACAAAATCACCATTGAGAATACCACAGCCAATTCCAATCACAGAAGCAATGCTGCAAAGAATTGCTAAATTTTTCATCTATTCATTCCTAGAGTTGAGAGAGTTGATTCTGCTGACGTTGACTGTTTGATCCTCTTCCTCCTCATAAATAAATGTGCCTATGTAGAACAATTTATATCTATATCTTAACTTGATGGGTTTCTAGAATTTCTGGTCTGATCTTCAGTCTGAGTACCAGCTATGGAGCATATGTAGTTTAGGAAGATGGACTATTTCTTAACAAGCAGAAACACACTCTAAAACAGTTTTAACAGAAACATCTTTGATAATGGAAATATTCTATATATGCGTTGTCTAACAGTCTAGCCACTGGCAATATGTGGCTACAGAATCTCAAACGTTAATAGTGTGTGAGAAATTAATCCTTCCAATTTCAGTTAAATGGAATTTTAAATAATGAGATTCATCTACTCTGTTAACTGGACAGTGCAGTTTTCAAATAAGGAAGCTGAAGTTCTCACAAAGATGGTGATAATATATATCCAAGTGAAGAAGATTCTATTGGATACTAACTGCATGCCTCTGAATTATCTGAGATTTTATTTTTTATAGAATTCAGTCATCACTCACCTAGTTTGACAGCTGGGAAGAAAGGGGTAGGAGATATACATAAGCTACTTGGGTTACTGAAAATTGTTCCTTGAAGATGAGGATTGTGCATGAATCTTTTCTATATTTAGCAGACAGCAAAGTGTGTAGAATCCTGTAGGAAGTAGAAATATAATGTTTGTTTTTCATTATGTCAAAGAGGTGCTCTGTTTATGAAAATAGGAGAGAAGTGAGACAGGCGAATTCTATACATATACAAACAATATATACAAAATTTGCTACATTCTATTCCATGATAGGCCCTGGAATGAACTTTGGTTCTTTGCACATACTATAGATATTTACACACTAGAAAACAGAAATGTAATCCTTTAATACTGTTAAAATACATAGACTATCTTCTTAAAATATATTCGTGGACCTATTTTTTCCTTAATTTCTTCCACACCTGCATTAAGAAATGTCTCTAAAAGAAAAACTTCTAGGTGTGTAAAATTTGAACTCCATCTATTTCTTTTGTTGAATTGTACTCTAGATAGGATTGAAATCCCTATTTCATCTTAAGGCTTAGAGCTAGAAAAAGAATAAGTATTCTCGACAAATTGTCAAGCCTCATTTTTAAGGAGAGCTATGTACGTATTAGGAGAAATATGTATCTGTCTTGGTAGCTAGGAACCTTCAAGAAACAAAAGAAAAAGAATAATTTCATGGCAGTCTCATGTATTTGCATACCTTCAAGTGAACACTAGCTGCTCTATATTCTATAGTATATTTGCAAGAATATTTTCATAACCTATTTCTAAGCTATTGTCATCCTCCAGAGTAAAGTTCATGTATGCCTATGTCTCATTATATAGATTGTAGTTGCTCAAAGTCAGAACCTATTGTTTGTATAGGTTTCACATGGCTATCTTTGCTTCACTCCATGTCACTGAGGGCTGGGAGATTCACTTCAAATATATAAATACACACACATACCCACACATATCTGACTGGCTTTCACTATTGTCGTACAAATTAACTCATTTTTACCTCTAACTCAAGAGTATCATAAATCTTCTAGCATACACGAAAATGTGACAAGTTCATTATTAACTTGCAAGTAGGTTATATTTCTAGCTTCACACAATTCTAAATACTCATATGAAGAAAAATATATACCTAGAGTTTTGGTGTGCTTTTATATTACAAAGCTTTCAATTTTCACCTTATTTTCCTGGAAGAGGCACCAGTGCTCGATAGGTAATATACTTATTACCTTACTCATGTAACTGTAACACCTGTACAGTATTTTTACAATCAAAAACGTACAAAAAGGAAAAAAAGGGAAATTGGATGTCACATAAGGCAAATGTGGTTTATACCCACAGAAGTATATTATTTCAACTTTAAATAGAATTATGTTTTGACAACTGCTATATTAAGCATGAATCTTTGGGACACTTTGCTAAGTGAAATAAGCCAGTCATAAAAAAGATCTAATATTACATGATTCTACTTATATCAGTTATATAGAACAGTCAAATTGATAGAGACAGGAAGTAAAATCGTACTTGATGCATATCTTGAAGCAGAGGAGAGCGGAAAATTGTTTTACTGAATATACAATTTGAATCTTGGAGGATGAAAAGTGTGAATACTGATCTTAAACAATATTGTAAATGTACTTACTACAACTATGTTGTATTCTTAAAATGATTAAAATAAAAAAAAAACCTGGGAGAGGAGAAGGAGAATGATGAAGAGGTAAGTATAATCAAGGGACATTGTATGCCTATGTAGATATAACAAAATGAAATACACTTATTTAACTAGGTAAAGCTAATATAGAGTTTAAAAAAGATAATACATTTTAAGTTGTTGCATTTGAGCACAATTATTGAAAAAAAGAGAAAAACAACAACAGGCTGGGAAACAATTTAAATTGTCAGCATTCTATATAAACCTGTGTTCAAAACTATATCTCATTTAAGTGTGTGAGGGTTTTTTTTTGGGGGGTCTCTGGTCGTGGTTACTGAACTCTGGGCCTGGGCACTGTCCCTCAGCATTTCAGCTCAAGGCTAGTGCTCTACCACTTGAGCCACAGCACTGCTTCTGGCTTTTTTCTTTTTGCTTCTGTGGTGCTGGGGAATCAAACCCAGGGTCTCATGCATACAAGACAAGCACTCTACCACTGAGCCACCTTCCCAGTCCCTGTGAGGTTGTTTTTTAAACATGTTTTTATTAGTATTATCTTTAAGTAGTTGTACAAACAAGTTCCCATTCTGCACAACAGTATATGAATATGATGTATCTGACAACCTATTCACCCATCCCTCTCAACGCAACCCTTCTCCCACTTTTAAAAAAAATTGAGATAGGTGATTACATAATACTCACATAATTCACAGCATTGTGGAATTATGATACTTAGTAAAAGTCACAAACATATTTTAACCATACAAGGAAAATTATCATTTTCATGGTCTATAAAGTTTGTGAATTCTATGAGCTTTGACAATACCAAGTATTTCTTCCATATCAGGTGATGTTTACATTTCTTGCCTTTTGTATAGTGTAGATTATTCCCGCTTTCCCTCTTATTCCTCCCTTCCAATCACTGTCTTTGGATTGCTTAGTTCTTTTCCTTCTATGACCAGTGGAGCTGATGGGGCTCTTGTTGTGTGTTGTTCTGTTTTCCACTCATTGTGTTCCTCCTTCTGGCTTCCCTCCATTGAGTGCAGATTTTTTTTTTAATGTAATGAGAGTATGCTCAGGGAAATCACCCCATTAGTTCAAAATAGATTGTCAATGTGCCTTAATTTGGATGTTTACATACACATTTTCAATATATAATAGCATATGCAGCATATGAAATATGTTTCTTCTTTTTCTTATGCTTGAAAGCAGTTTCTAGTTGCAGATAAAATGCATCAACTATTCCTCATACAAAAGAGTAAAACATTACACACGAGTTCTAGAGCCCTTGATATACATAGCAAAACATCTCAGGTGCTTACCATAATATCCAACCTTCTTTCTGAATCAATAGATTTAACTGAAGTCTAGGGTAAGTCAAATAGTGATAATATCTCCCAATAGTGATAATATTTAGATAATACAGATAAAAATGTTACCTGATAGCATCTAGGATATTGCTTTAAGGCCAGTCCACACATGTTCTGTACTTCTTGATTTCCTTCTTTCTGTTCCTTCATCTAACTTCCTGGAACTTGGAAGGGATTACTGGCAATTTAGGGGTCACTTTGGGCCAAGACAGTGAGAGCTATATCCTAATGCTGGGGTATGCCTCCATCTTCTTGGAATCTTCATGCCTGTACTGTCTTCCTCTGGGCTTTCAACAGATAAGAGACTAAACCATTACTAGTTGAATTTTTATGATCATTTGAGTTCTCCTATCTTTAAGATACTTACACTGTGGATTGAGATGCACTCACAGAAAATACATAGTATTGCATATATATATATATATATATATATATATATATACATACATATACATATATATTCCTTTAAGTAGTTGTAGCAAGGGTCATCATTCAACAAGTCAGAAAATAAATACAATGCAGCTTGATCAATATCACTCCTTTTATCATTTTTCTTTCATTTGTTCATCAAAATGTCATTACCAATTTCTTCTCTTCCTCTTGTTCTGAGATAGAAATTCATCTATTCTAAAGCCAAAGGATATGCTTCTTCATTAGCTAGATCACGTTCACTGACTTTTGCTTTCTTAAAAACTGCTTAACTCCTGCAAGAGGGAATTGAAGGCTGCCAGACAGGAAGGATTGAGTGTAAGCTGTGGGAAGTGTTCTCATACTCTGCATCTAGAGGGCTAGTAAACATGTTGATCTGCTCGATGCCTCAAGCAATTCAGAAAGTGGCTTGCATTTTCTAAAACCTAAATCCAAACTTTCCCCTTCTCCTTCCCACCCAGGCCTCTTCCTACCATAGTGTCTTGGCAGCTTAGAACTGCTTTACCTCAGAAATGTGGCACCAGAAGTCTGCCCTATGCTCAGCCAAGCATCTGGGATCTGGCTGATTCATCTATGGCTCTGAAAATACTGCAGTCTAATCTGTGTCCTGTGCTCGGGGTTCAATATGTGTGCTTAAATCCATAGCTACGTGCCTCCAGAGAGACCAGGCTTTCCTCTTTCTATTAGCATTAGGAGCAGAAGTACCATATAGGTTCTTTATAATAAAGCAGCCACACACAGCGGTTGGTTTTATAACCACTAGCTGAGGTGAGTTTGCCTAAGGGAGCGAAAGCATTATGTGAATAAGGTGTTTTCAACTGGAAGCTCATAAGCCTCCATTCCTAAGAGGAAGCTGCTGATAATAAATTCTGTCTGGGAATGGACTTTGTAGGAGATAGAATATTTTTCTGTGAAAGTGATTGCTTGAAGGAAAGCATTGACTACACGTAGCCATAATCTTACAAAAAGCTATTTTAACTAAAGTATATCCTGTAAGTAAAATCGTTCTAGGGACACGGTTCAACTCATAGGCACAGTTTAATTCATAGAGCACAAGCATAGTAAGAATTTTCTAACAATTTCTGGCATGGTTGTCCTGGTTTCATTGATTGCTCTGAAACTGATCCCCTTTCAAACTAGCCAGCTGAGCTTCAAAAGAGGCAATTGAGCAAGATTTTGAACACAACTTCTGATCAATACCAGAAGTAGTAACTCATTAGGGGTAAAACCTACTTCCTACTCAGACTTCCTACTCAGAGCGGTTGCTTCATTGGCTTCCTGCCAATAACATGCCCTTCAACAGAACTAAACTTTGCCGTGCTAAGTTTCTTTCAACTTGCTTGTCTTTCTTGGGATATAGGCTTACACTATGGGAGTATTCCCAATAATCTGGGGTATTGTCCACAATCTTTGTTATGCAAGGCGGTAACCCTTTAGAAGGAGACACATCCTGCCTTGTTGGGGTAGCTCAAGGTTGGGTTAAACCCACCCATTGTGGTTAATGATGGAAAGTGTATCAGCAATGTCAGGAAAGGGCCGATGGAAGCACCTCAATAAAAAGTTACCTCATGCATTGGCCATGAGAGGAAAAATTGGACTAGTGCCCATTACCTCGTTGGTTGGGGACTTTAATGTGCTGAGTGAGTCTTAGGCACAACGAAAACTGGAGTCTTGATGTTTGTTTTCATTCTCTGGCCCAAGAATAAAAATGTGGGAGCTGGAGGAAGCCATATTTGAGAAATCTCCAGTAAGGGGAGAGTTGAATATGAGAGGGGAGCACAAGAAACTTACAATAGATAGGATTTAGTGCACCAAAAACTGAAATCTCAAGAGATCTGCTAAAATTGGGAGTAAGAATTCTAGGCCTAAGGAACCAAAGAAAAATGATCCAAGGACCTGCTTCTGATAATCCACTGGGAGAATGGTGAAAAAGATCTCAGAACACTATTAAATAATGGATAATTTTTATTATTGAGATCCATACTGTGCACTTGTCCAAACAACAATTTGTTATACATAAGTGCTTGAAGGTGTGTGTTTTAAATCTTATATGCTGAAAGGGGAACTCAAAAAAGTCATGTCCAAATCTGGGTGCCAGTGGCATGCACCTGCAATCCAAGCTACTCAGGATCTGAGGATTGGGGTTCAAAGACAGACAGAGAAGAAAAGTCCTAGAGACTCTTATCGCCAATTAACCACCAGAAAACTGGAATTGGCGCTGGGCTCAACTAGTAGGGCTTTCTTTCGCCTTGTGCTGAAGAGCTCAGGGACAGTGCCCAGGCCCAGAGTTGAAGTCCTATGATCAATAAAAATTAATGCTTGGGTGAAATGGATTAAATATTCTGCTCACCATTACTGTTAAGACTGTGTGGCACAGAGACCAGAAAAACAAGTGGTACACTTCCCACTGTAATGAACCTCAGACCCCCAAGGGCATGGAGTGCATGATCTGTCGGCCAAACACAGCTTGGGGAAACTCGAAAGACCCTGCTGTTGCTGTTTGCAAGAGGAGGATCTAAGACAAAAATCCTATCTTCCCAAGGCCAACTATACCCCTTGCCTCTGTAGGTACGGGAAACAACTGGCATTTCTGGGAAACTTATCAAGATGCAGTGAAGGCCGAACCTGTGAAGAGTTGAGCAGTAAGCACTAAATATAGCCAGGGGAAATGTCTGATGGTATTGTGGAAGACCAGTGCTGGAGACCTTCCTGGCCAACTAGAGTAGAACCTGTGCTTTGGTTCAATTTGCCATCACTTACATCCTAGCATTTCATCCACCTGTCCATTCTCAAACATTTTATACTAGTTAGGAGAGACCCCTTCCCCAGAGGGTCATTCATATTTCATATTTACATGGGTACTATTCAGGATCCTCCCCCAAAAGTTTCCAAAAATTCAAGCCAGACCCCAGATAGCAGCTTAGGAATCAGTATAATTAGTATAAATAAGTTGGTATAATTAGTATAAATAAAATGTAGTTTTGAGGCTAGGAATATGGCTTAGTTTTAAATTGTTTGCCTAGCATGCATGAAGCCCTGGGTTTTATTCCTCAGCACCAGATAAACAGAAAAGACTGGAAGTGGCACTGTGGCTCAACTGGTAGAGTGCTAGCTTTGAGCAAAAGAAGCTCAGGGAGCACCAGGACTGGCAAAAATAAAATATAGAGTAGAATAAGATCAACAGAGATTTGTTAATTATACTAAAAGATTTTTTAAACCCATAAATTAAGTGGTCTAGTAGGATGGCATGAGAAAATTAATTCTAGAAACATTATCTATAAAGGGTAGGTTTTGTTTTGTGATTGAAGGCCAAAGCTGCACAAAGGACTTAGAAGAATTCAACATTGGCAAGTGAGTGAACTAAAAACTCAGATAAAGGGCTGAGAAGGTAGCTCAGCAGTAGAGTGTTTGCCTTGCATGCTTGAGCCTCTGGGTTCGATTCCTCAGAACCACATAAGCAGAGAAAGCCAGAAGTGGTGCTGTGGCTCAAGTGGTAGAGCGCTATCCTTGAGATGAAGAGCTGAGGAACAGTGTCGAGGGCCAGAGTTCAGTCCCAAGACTGACCAAAAATGAAAAAAGAAGGCCAGCTACACAAAAAGGGTTTCCTACCAAGAGGGAAGGAGGGTTTCCTACCGAGAACGAGGGAGTTTGGCAGATTTTTATCTAGCAGGAATGCAAGTTTCCCTTGTGGGAGAAGGATTGCCTTCTAGTAAGGAGGGTGTTAATGATCACATTGGTCAAAATCATCATTCAGTTTCATAATGCCCAGATAAGTGTCTAATGTTTGTCAGGTATTGACTTGTGAAAACATATATTTATTAATGTACTACCATCTGCGTGTCAATCTGTTCTTATTTTCTCAACCCCAGGGGCTCAATCTCAGGTCCGGCATAGTTTCTGTCAGCTCATTTTGCCCCAGGATTGCATGCTGACCCTCACCCATTCAAGAATTTGGCCCTGTAGGCCATGAATTCAGATGCCAGCACTCCCAAACAATAATCGTGGAGTAAGAAGCTGATGGTGACACATGTTTTCCTTTTCTGAGAAAGTCTTGGGTGTCAGGTATGAAATGGAAAACATATGCAGTCCTATATCCTATGTAATCAAAGTAATCAATGTTCTATGTGCCAAAATAATCAATAAAATAGTCAATACATGAACAAAATGAAAAATAAAATGAATAACTACACTGAACGTAATATAGAATCAACATATGTATGTAAATATAAATCATATATCTAAAATGTACACGAATGGGATGTTTTCTAGTGTTGAGGATCAGTTTCAGGCCTAAGGAACAGAACTGAATTTCTTCACTTCATGGAGGTGAGCTTCCCCTTCCCTTACAGTGTAACAGATTTACTCAGACCATGAGTTCCAATACCAGTCCTGGCAGAGAAAAATGGCATCTCTATACTATGTGATGCCCAATTCTTAGGTATTTCATTATGCCTTCATTAAATGAATGTGATTGTGTAAATGCTTCATAAAGTATTGATTAAAATCGATCAGTGTCCTATAATAGTGTATAATTTTATCCTGGGATCATTCAAGAACTGCCTATTCAATCATACATACATCCCATTCTATTTGTATTCATATGGATATGAATGAGTGTCTTAGGATCTCCTGCCATTTGGAGGTGGCAGGACCAGGATTTGAACTGTGGGCTCCAGCTCCCACCACTTAAACCTACGGATAGGGAACTCACTGGTCTGTCCCAAAACATCAGCAAGACCAATGATTAGGCAGGCACCAGTGGCTCTCAGCAGTCCTCCTTGATACAAGCCTGTATAGGAGGATTATGGTCAAAGTCACCGTAGGCAGGAAAGTCCTTGAAACGCCTGTCCAAGTTCAATGTCAATAAAGCCATAAGTAGACCTGTATGGTAGAGGGGTAGCCTTGATCAAAAGCAGCTCACGGACTGTGCCCAGACCTTGAGTTCAAGTTCCGAGATTGGCAACAAACAGTCATACAGAACAATCTGTGCAGCCATCTGGCTAAAGCAAGTCACCCTCTTGTCTCCAACTGAATTGGACAGAGTTTACTTGGAAAGGGGTTGGGGAGCCGCTGTCATCTTGACTCCACCTATGCAGCCTGCATCACAGGATTCTGACTGCACCCCCATTCTTTCATAGTTCTTTCTAACCAATGGGATACAAGAATTGTGGCCACTCCCATATTCCATGCTGTCCAGTAGCACCCAGATTCCCTCTGTTGGTTGACACCACTACCAGCAGTTGAGGAAGTTAGAGGTGGCTGGGTGGTGAGCAAGAGCCTTGAGGCGACTTTGGAGTGGATTAGGAAACTTACATCCTAGTCAGTGAGTGGGAGAACAGAGGATTACCCAGAGCCTGGGAATGTGGCCAGCCCATCTCTCCCATCCTAGTGCTCAGATGTCTTTAACAACCAGACTCCGTGAGAGAGTTGTGGGCAAGAAACAACTGCCAGATCACCGACAGAAGAATCCTGCCATCAGACCTGCAACATTCAAAAAAACAAAGAACACAAAAAAGGGAGGGATCCCCAAGACAAACACCACTGGAGAGCGTGATTCAAAGGAAGGTCCAGGGGCCACCCCTGCCTTTGGAGAGTGTTACAGCAATCAGGGTCCAGAGTGTCAAGGGTCCGGATACCACCAAAGATCTTCAGAGGTGCTACCAACACATGGTGCCTGCCCTGGACCGCAGCAAAAGAAGAAACCAGGTGCTCTGTGCCAATATCTAACCACTGAATCAGGAAAAGACAGACCTGCAGTATCAACGGGAGAAAGAGAGGAAGAAGATAGCCCAGGGGCACAAAGAACTGAAAATAGAGCTAGAAATCCACAAGCCACTCAAACAATAGTTGGTTTTGGCAGAAAGCGATTTACAATCAGCACCGGCCCACATGCAGCACGTGGCCGATCACAGAGTAATGGAGCACAAAACTCTCACCAGCTGCCTGCAGGCCACATAGCAGCGAATGGCAGAGTTGGAGATGGAGGCTTCTGCAGTCACTGCTGCACAGAAGGAGATTGAAATATTCTTCGAACAGCTGAATGATGTAACACTTCAGCTCGAGTAAAAGATCAGAAGCTTCTATGACCTGGAGCAAGTGAACAGAGATTTGCAGGAGAAGCTGGAAGCACTCTGGACATAGAGGAGCAACAGGAATAACAGAATCTGCAAGCTCCAACAAGCACTGGCAGGGCATGAGGTACTGACAAGACTACTGGACAATCTGAGCTGGATGGTGACAGCAGCGAATCTGGACACAGACACCTTAGTGAAGGACCTGAGAATTGAGAGGTCCACACAAAGGAGGAGGCCCGGCCGCTGACCGAGCAGGTGAACCAACTGACAGAGCAGAAGGAGGAAGGGGCTAGGCAGGTGATGGATTTGGAGAAAGAGCTGGGGGAACTGAGAAGGAAGCTGGCAGAGCCATGGCCCCCCACAGGACTATCTCAGGCCAAGCAGCAGCTGCAGACACAGGCCTACCGCATGCAGATGGAGTTGAAAAACCTGGAGGAACAACTTCACATCCAGGTCGAGGAAAACCAGACGCCCAATCTCCAGAATGCAGAGCAATGGGAACAACTGCGGAGACTGGAGGAGAAGGCGGAGGGTTGGCAAGGGATCCTGGAGACCCCATGATGCACATGTCTGTGTGACCCACAGCTAGAAGAACAGCTGGCCTTGCTGTGGGTTGCTCTCCATAGGGTGAGCGGTGAGAAGGAGGAGTTTGCTAGCATCTTGGACTCTGAGCAGCAGGTGAAGAAACATCTGCAGGAACAGATGGACCACTCAGAGGAGAAGATAGAGAAATGGAAAGAGATGGATGAGAGAGAGACCCAAGTGGCTTGGGAGCTGCAGGAGCAGCAGGAGCAGTCCCTGGAGCAGCAGGAGCAGTCCCTGGCCTAGCTGCAGGAGCTCACAGCCACCTCTGAGCATCATATCACCTCCAATGAACGGCTGAGCTCCAAGAAGTAGGCCTTGCAGCAGCACCTGCAGAGGCAGACCCAGCTGCTGGAGCAGCTTTAGCAAGTGCAGGGCCCGACCAACTGTGGGGACTAGGTGGTGCCCCCAATGTGGCAGGACACTCTCAAGTGCCTGGAAGTAATCAGAACACAGGATGAGTGCCTGCAGGCCCAGCTGATCTTCCTGGCTTTCCCTTGGGAAGGGGAAGGTGTGAGCCCTGGAGAAGCAAAAGGTAAGAATGCGATTCCCCCTGATGTGCCCATCACAGAGGATAGAGACATCCTCCAAAGTAAGAGGGATGTGTCTCTGCAAGCACTCTTTGAGGCTGACATCCACAGGGGGAAACTCCTGCCGCAGGAGCGGTGGGCCTGTTGCAGGCACTCCATCCACCCGACAGCTCAGTGCCAAATAGAGCTGGATCCACAGGTACCCGCCCCGTGAGCTGCCACCACAGCATGTGTGAGGATGGGAAGTGGGACAAGTGGGAGTCTAAAAACAAAATCTGCTTAATCCACAACCTGCCTGATGAGTTGCACTTCCATAGTCCAGAGAACAAGCTCCACCATCCATGCAGCCAGGTGTTGGCACATATCCACACCGTCCAGGAGTTGCTCCTGGTATGTAACGGACAGATGTTCATCCTGGATCAACTGTGTCGGGAGAAAGCAAAGGGCATGTGCCAGCTGTCACAGGAGAAGATAGAGAAGAGGAAAGAGCTGCAGGAGCTGCTGTCTCTCTTCTCAAGGGGCTCCAGATGTCGGTCCAGTCTGAGCCCCCCATCTGTGTTGCTGCTTTAGAGGCCTCAGGCTCCTTTGTGGGCAAAATGAGGGAGGAGCAGAAAGGTTTTGAAGAATTGCAACTTCAAGACCATGTGGAAACTGCCAGAGGAGAGGTCGAGGTTCCTTACCCTGTAGAGGACTCTACCACAGAGCACATCCTGCCACAGATGACCCACATCCAGAGCCACCCACAGCTGGCGAACTCAGGCTTGCAGCACTCTGTCCCTTTTTTCTGTAGGCTGATGGGGATGATGACTCCCTATGTGACATATTGAGTCTCAAAATCCTCGGCAACCACCAGAACTAGGTGGCCAGGTGTCCTTCTCTATGTCTCTATCTGCCTGGTGATGGGAAGGGTAAACTGTGGGCTGCATAGAGCAGAGTCTGCTGGGAGGAGACAAAATTCAAGGGATATCTAATGGCCCATTGGTGACGAGGGAAGAGGCCCATGTTATGCTTATCACAAAGAATAAATTGTTTTCAAAGGGAAACAAATCCTCCACAAAGATTTCTTCTTCCAGTCATAGGGCTTGAACTCAAGGCCTGGTCACTGTCCCTGAGCTCTTTTTGATCAAGACCGGTGCTCTACCAGTTGAGCCCCACCTCTCCTTCCAGCTTTTTCTGTGTGGAATTGAACCCAAGGCTTCAGACATGCTAGGCAAACACTCTACCACTGAGCCACATTCTCAGCTAAGATGATCCCCTGCCCCAAAACACATATAGTCGTTACTTAGATAAATTGGAAGTAGGGGCTAGGATGAATATGAAACACAAATCTGGTTCACACAGAAATACTCCACTGCCCCCTCTTTGACACCCTTATTTAAAGTTTCTCTTTTACCTTTGAGGGATGAGAGAGGGAGAGGGGAGTCCCGAGAGAGGAGTACCAAGAACAGTGGCCCCCTGAGCTCCACAGCCTCCCCCACACATGTAGTCCTCCAGATTCGGATCTTACCTGACTCAATGTGGAGTCTACATTGTCTCCCCACCCCTGCAAGGCTCAGGATGAAATAAATGTTAGCCCTGGACTTAGCCCACACCCAGGGTGGAAACTCCTAGTCCCAGACCGACTTCCACCCCTAACTTCCCTGAGTTTGGCTAGACCCACCACTCACCACAATGTTGGTGGCCATGATCTCATGGACGGATTCCAGGAAGTAGGTCTATTGCAGAAGCAGCAGGGTGAGTATAGAAGAAGGAGGTGGGTGATTGCGCTGGGATCTTCCTCCTCGGAGCCCTCCCATCCAACTAGGGCCATGGTGACCCGAAGCATGCCAAGGTCAGGGGGTGAGACAGATGGAGGAGCACAGGACTAAAGGAGGTAATGCTTTATCTTGGTGCACTTGAAAATTCCAATTATATTCAGCCCATGTCAATCCCAGGGCCAACATGCAATGCCTCTCGTTGTTGTTTTCCATGAGTTCTGTCCCTGAGCTCATTTTCTCAAGGCTGGCATTCTACTACTTGAGCTACAGGGCCACTTCTTGTTTTCTGATGTTTCATCAAGGATAAAAGTCTCATACACTTTCCTGCCCAGGCTGGCTTGTCACCATGATCCTCCAGATCTCAGCTTCTTGAGTAGCTAGGATGACAGGTGTGAACCACCAGTGCCCAGAATGTGATGCCTTTTAAAAGAATCTTGGTGAGTGTGTAAAAGGAGCCCCAAAGGGCTGGGATAGATCACGACCCAATCAAGGAGCTGGGATGGGGAATGCCGACTTTCTAGTCATTCTGTTCCCCAAAATTAAAGATGCCAAGTGGTGTTGTATGCATCAAACTCCTAGGCCAACAACCACCAGGCTTAATGCAGAAAAGGTAGAGAATACCTAAAAATTGCAGTATAGAAATCTCTCATTTTGCATGCACATAGTGTGTGTGTGTGTGTGTGTGTGTGTGTGTGTGTGTGTGTGTGCGCGTGTGTGTGTGTGTGTACCGGGTTTTGAACTCAGAGCCTAGGTGGTTACCTTTAGCCTGTTTGCACAAAGTTGGTGCTCTACCACTTGAACTATAGTAGCTCCACTTCCCAGCTTTTTGGTGATTCATTGGAGATAAGAGTCTTCCCAGGTTAGCTTTGAATCTTGTTTTATCCTCCAGTGTCTGCCTTGAGGAGCTAGGATTATAGGCATGAGCCACTGGCATCCAGCTGCATGGATGTCTTTTCATAGTCTCTTCTGTTCTAACAGCTATCTACTTGCTCTGGCCTAGATCTCTGGCCTCTACATCAGCTCCCAGCAGCCCCTGACTGTGTGGAGAACATAAAGCTCAAACCTGTCAATGCATCCTATTTCTTTGTCCTCAGGGGAAGGAATGATTCCTCTGAAACCTGGAGGGGTAGGGGTAGGGGTAGAGACAGGTGGGATAGCTGTAGATGGGTGCTCAGCTAGAAGATAGATATCCTGTTTTATCCAAGAAGGAAAGCATGGCCAGATGTTAATGACTCATGCTCTTATATTCCTAGCTCCCTCAGGAGGCTGAGATCTGAGGATTGACATTCAGAGGCTACCCAGCAAAAAATATCTGTGAGACAGTCCTCTCCCAAAATACCACCTGAAAGCTGGAAGAAAAGCTCTGGCTCAAGTGGTACAGTGCTATCCTTGAATGAAAAAAAACTGAAGGACAGAACCCGGGCCCTGAGTTCAAGTCCTACTACCAAGATGCACTCATGGGCATGTGCACACACACACACACACACACACACACAAACACACACAGAGGGAGGTGGTAATGATAAGCAGAGCTAGAACTGCGGGCAGTCCTGAAGCATAATCATAGTAAACTCTTAAACAACATCAGTTGTTTCTCCCTAAGTCTTTCTTGGGCTGAGGGATCTGTGCCTCCATCTAAGCACTGGGGAGGAAAGCTGGGTTCTGATCCCTGGGACTACTGGGATATAGCGTTTACTACAAACAGCAGCCAGCCGGCACTGGATTCCTGAGACTACAAGTCTTTCATGAGCCCAACTCAACACCGCCCAAGGTGTGCCTGACAAATGTGCATTCTTGTGATATCCATATGAGTGGGCATTTACTGTTTTACCCCTCCTGGACCAGAACTGTTGTCTGAGACATCGATTTAGTGCTCAGATCCACACTGCTCTCATGATAGATGTCATTCTGATGACCGGGTTGATGACCTCCGTGTCACAAGGGTCGATCCATCTCTGGTACTGTGGCCCACTCTGTATGCAAAGGCCTCTGAGGAGGCTGCTCTAAAGAAGTGTAAGACACCTAGACATTGGGAGACCCTCAGGAACCCCCTGGAAAATACTCTGCTTAGAGCCACAGCATGAGGTCAAAGCAGGCCAGGTATTAGTCATGTAGCTCAAAAACTGGGCCTGGTTTCTCTCCCCAGCTCTTCATCTTACCACTTGAGCCACAGCACCACTTCTGGTTTTCTGGTGGTTCTTGGAGAACAGAGTCTCCCAGACTTTCCTGCCCAGGCTGGCTTTGAATGGCAATCCTCCAATCTCAGCCTCCTGAGGAGCTAGGAGGACATGCATGAGCCACCAGTGCCCAGCTGATCTGGCCTTTCACCACAGTGGAGTAGGAGCTCCTGAAAGCTTTTCTTTATTTTCTTTGTGCCAGTACTGGGGCCTGAAATCAGGGTCTGGCCTGTGGTCTCATTAGTTTTGCCCTCAAGGCTGGCAATCTACCACTTGAGCCACAGATCCATTTCTGGCTTTTGGTAGTTCATCGGCAAAAATGTCTCACTAACTTTCCTCCCCTGAGCTGGCTTTGATTCACGATCTCTGATCTCAGTGTCCTGAGTAGCTAGGATTTACAGGGGTTAAGCCACTGGTGACACTGGGCTAGAAGCTTTTCTTAAGCAAGCATTCTTCCTTGCATTTGCCCTGACTCCTCCATGCAAAGGAGGCCTGAAGGTCAGGAGCTGTGGAAAATAGGCTTCTGGTCAAAGAAAATGGCTGGGGTCCTTGGTGAAAAGACACGCTAATCTTCCCCTGAACCCCATTCTGCCCTAACTGTGACTCAAGTGTAAATCTTGTCCCAGACTTGAGTGTTCTGCCAGACTTATCTGAAGCCACAGAACTTTCATTCCACCGACACTACCAGCTCTACAACACACCTCAGGACCTTTGCCCAAGCTGTACTTATTGCCTGAGGCTCTCTGCCTTGTTTCACATCTTAGAGCTCCTGTGGAATTTTGGCACAGGTTATATCACCTCATGGAGCAAGCCTTTCCTTCCCTTCTCCCCCTTTTAAAAATATATTGAGTTCCTACAGATTGAACTTGTGCAGGCTGACTGGAAAATGCTCTATTGTGTTGTTGGTGGTGGTGATGGTCGTGTCTGTGTGTGTGTGTGTGTGTGTGTGTGTGTGTGTGTGTTTGTGTGTGTGTGCGTGTGTGCATGCGTGCATGTGCACCCACGCATGTGCATGCGTGCAAACACGCATGCCAGTCGTGGGGTTTGAATTCATGGCCTGGACGCTATCCCTGAGATTTTGTGCTCAAGACTAGCACTGTACTACTTGAATCTCAGCTCTACTTCTGGCTTTTGGGGTTTAATTGGAGAAAAGAGCCTCATATATCCGTTCCTGCACGCAATTGGCATCCTCAGATCTCAGCCTCCTCAGTAGTTAAGATTACATGGGTGAGCCCCCAGCACCTGCCCTCTACCTCTTACCCATAACGGCCCTCCTCTGAGTCCCAGAAGAATATGTCTCACTCTGCTGACTTTTTTTTTTGTCAATCTTGGGGCTTGAACTCAGGGTCTGGGCATGTTCCTGAGCTGCTTTTTTTCAACACTAGCACTTTTATCACTTAAGCACAGTGTCTCTTTTGGCTTTTTCTCTTTCTGTGGTAGTGAGGAATCGAACTCAGGGCTTTGTGTGTGCTAAGTAAGCACTCTACCAGTAAGACACATTCGCAGACCAAGGCTAATTTCTAAAAGAAACTATGACGTTGGGATTTATTGGATTACCCATTTTGGCACAGAAATCGCTGACTGTTTCCTATCTTTGTCAGGATTTGGGACCATCCTGAGACTCTGCAATAAGGAATAATGAATGAGTGATGGCCACCAGGCCCCAGAGGTCTAGGCTAACATCTTACAGGGAGATAGAGGAAATGGAGACACAACCTTCGACAACTCCTACAGCCTAGGAACTGTGGTTTCCCTGGAGGCAGTGGCTGGCTGCTAGGTGTTCTGATGGGACATCTCAGCCAGAACATAATGCACCCATTGCACATTGTAAAGCTGAATTCAGAAATCCTTAACCAAAAGACCACCAGAGGCCACCACCAATGTAAAAGCAAAGTAGTCTTTATTGCGAGCTCAAGCTTGGTCCCCTCAGATTTACATAGCAGCAACCGAGGTTTGCAGCACCTTTTATACACTTTTTAGGGAAGGCAGGGACTTTGCATACACCATAGCGTCTTCTAACAAATCACTACACACTGTGGGAAAATCATAAAACAATTCTATATTATGATTGGCGAACTACAATGTGGGAAAGGACCAGAAACAAGTTGTTGGTTAGATCAAGGGGGCTGACATACTTTAAACTGGTTGGCTTGTACCACAGGGAAGTCTCAAGAGGATATGTGCTAAACTGCAGGGTGTCTGGTTTAGATAATGGTCACCAGACCACAGAAGGGGCTGTTTTGGAGTTTCTGATACCTTGACATCCTGCCTCAAGCAAACACCATGTGTTTCCCCAAATTGTCTGTGCAAGGCTATTTCAGATATCTCCACATCCTTGCATCTAGTGTTCCCAGGACTGTCTGTGGCTGGAATAGGTCAAGGGTGGCAGAACTGAGTTGGGGTCTTCAGTAAAATAGAGTTGCAAAGGTTCCTCAACACCAGTTGCACACACCAGCCCAGGCAAAGCCTTCGTGGCTTCAGTTCTTAAATGGCAGGAAAGGATGCTTTGTTCAAGCTGCAGACTTAGTACTCTCTGAGGGCTTCTTCCAGCTTGCCCAGGTTGGGGGGCTGGGCATGGGCAACCTGCTGAAAGCTCATCATCCAGGCCCTGTCGCTGAGCTCCTTTTGCTCAATGGTAGTGCTCTGCAACTTGAACCACTCAGTGATTTTGTTTGTTTATTTCTTTTGTTTTCCTGTGATCTCTTAAGAAATACAAGTGTCGCGGACTTTCCTGCCCAGGCTGCATTCAAATTGGCATCTCAGCCTTCTGAGGAGCTAGGATCACAGGAAGGAACCACTGACAACCTGGCTTACTTTTCTTCTTGTTCTTTTTTTTCGTGACAATCTGAAATCTTAACGTGTCATTCCAATGGTTTGCATTCCAAGAAAACTTCCCAGGCCTGGAATTCGAATGCTAGGACTGGTACCCACAAATAGAGGGAGATCCTGCAAACTCATTCCTATTCATTTGAATGCTAATGGAATGTTATAAAAGTAATAAGTAAATTTGAAATTAATTCATGATTCTATTTTAGAATGCGACACAAAAATTATTGAATTTATATCTTCCATTCTAGCACCATGGTATGATTAAGGATATTGACTGATATTTTATTAATGCTTTTGTAAGTATTCAACGATGATTCTTCATTAAATGGAGGCATAATTTAATAACTAATAATTGGTAATTATATATATAACTTAATAATATAATATTCCCTCTGTATATATATACACATATATATGTATGTATATATATATACATATATATACATGTATATACATGTACATATATATATATATATATATATATATATATATATATTGGGCACTACTGTGGCTTGATTATAGGTCCTCAGAACTTCCTGGCAGCTCAGTTTGCTGGAGGCTGGTGTGCTAAGACTGTGACCCATTTATGAATTGGGCATTGTAGGCTGTGAGTTGAAATCCCCGCATGGCCAAAAATTTATTCATGGAGTAAGAAGCCAATTTTGACAAATTTTTTTCCTTCTCTGTGAAAGTCCTGGGTCTCAGTATATGTGATATGATATAATAAAATAAATGTTATATGTACAATAATACTAAATAAATAAGGGTAATAAATATCATATGGAGTAAACCCATATGACATAGATCTAATATATAACTATTATATTTTATAGTGCTGGGGCTTCAATTCAGGCCCTGGGAACTTGTCTGAATTGCTTGTCTTCGAGGACGGTGATCTTCCCCTTCACCCACAGTGCCTCAGAATTCCCCAGACCCTGAGTTTAAATCCCAGGCCTGCAAGAAAAATGGGGCAAATTCCAAGCCATGATGATGATGATGATGATGATGATGATGATGTTTTGGGTCAACCACCGGGCTTGAACTCAGGTCTTGGTATCTCTGCCACAGCCGATCCTTGGATCCCAGGTCCCGAGTTCAAATTTCGGGGCTGGCAAAAATAAAAATAAAAACGAGAAGGATAAAACTGAGAAGTTCAAGGAGGTGGTTTTACTTTCTTTTTTCATTGCATTGTGACCATCCTGGGTCTAAATGACAATGCCCAGAAAGTGTACATGAACTTACATTGCTGATATTTGGATGACTATTAGGGAAGCCAAGCCGAAACCGGCAACTTAAGCCTGGAAATCGAATCCTGGACTGCCGGGATGGCAGGAGATTCTAAGAAACAATTTCCAATATATATTTGTGTGAATGGAATTTTGTAAAAGTAACAATTACCTTAGTAGTTAGTGTACGATTATATTATAAAATTATACACAATTATACAACTTTGAATAATTTTCAATTAATATTTTATTATGTATTCAATCATGATGCTTAAAAAAGGAAGGAATAATTTAATTGCCAATAATTGGTTGTAATATTGTATATGCAATTTCATAATATAGAGACATCTCACCTTATATACATCTATCCATCTATCTATCTATCTATCTATCTATCTATCTATCTATCTATCTGCAAGTCTAAACATTTATCTTTTTATACACTTGTCACTAATGGGGCTGAGTGATAGAGTGCTCGCCTAGTACGTACAAAGCCTTCGTTTCGATTCCTCACTACTGTGTGCATAGGAAAATCCAGAAGTTGTGCTGTCGCTCAAACAGTTGAGCACTAACTTTGAGCATAAAAGATTAGGGACTGTGTCTAGACCCTTCCTCAAGACCCATGACTGGCACCAAAACAAAAAATAAAAAGGAAAATATAGAATGTTCTGACTGCAACTATATAAGAATAGGGCTGCAAATACCTCATCACAGAGCAAGGAGGGAGTCTAGTGCTGACAGCTGCCGTCTAACCTGACTTAGCCAGAGGTGAACCACTGCAACCCATCTCCACAGAACCGGATGCTGCTGGCTTACTTACCCCTGTCATCCAAGATACTCAGGGACTGAGATCTGACACTGGTGGGTTTAAAACCAGGCCCTGTCAGGATGTCTGTGAAACTCTGAGCTGTGGCTCAAAGTGGTAGAGCTCTAGTCTTGAGCAAAAAATCTTAGGACAGTACCCCCAAACTGTCAGTGCAATTCCATGGCTGATGCACTCCCTCCAAAACCCCATCCCTCTAAAATCTAAATTTGGACTGTTTGTGAGGTGTTTCTGAAAGAATGGTGATACTGATGAAAGCACCTTAATTTAATGACAGCATGTGGGATACAGCTATGTGATTAGTCCTTCATGAGATGTTGTGTGTTGAGTCATTCACGCGGTGCATTTTTTCATCTGGTTCTTGTAAGAGCTCCACAAGTAAGATGATGATTTGCCCCTGTCAGGGCCAAAATTATGTATGTACCTATCTCTAGTGAGTTGTCTCCTGCAGACAATTTTTTTGGCTTAAGTTTCTCAGTCATGAACCTTGAACTCAGGACCTAGCCACTGACACTTACCTGTTGGGATCATGGCTAGTGCCCTATCATGTGAAGCCAAGGAACACCTTGCAACAGAGTGTTAGGGTCTAGGCGTATAGTAGCTAAGGACTGTCATCCTGCCTACTCAGGAAGCTGAGATCTGACAATCTGGGTTCAAAACTATCCCAGACACAAATGGTCCCATGAGACTTTTATCTCCTATTCACCATTTAGAAAGTTGAAGTGGAAGCCTCGTGCCTGTCATACAAGCTACTCAGGTGGCAGAGAGCTGAGGATCACGGGTCCAAAACCAGCCTGGGCAGAAAATTCCTTGAGATGCTTCTCTCCAGTGACCCACCAAAAACCAGAAGGGGTGCTGTAGCTCAAGCAATTGGTTTAGTTGAAGAGCTCAAGGACAGCACCCAGGCCTAGATTTCAATTCTTCCAACTTCCAAGAAAAGAAAGAAAGAAACCTGCAGTGGTGTACTGAGAATGTGTCTTATGGGTAGAGTGTTTTGCATGTATGAATCCCTGGGTTTGATTCCTTAGTACCGCATCACTAGAAAAACGCCTGAAGTGGCTGTGTGGCTCAAGTGGTAGAATGCTATCATCGTACAGGAGAAACTCAAGTACTGTGCTCAGGTTCTGAGTTCAAGCTCCAGGACAAGTGAATGAACACACATACATGTACACACACACACACACACACACACACACACACACACACACAAACACACACACTGATGCCAGAAGTGAAGCTGTGACACCAAATGGTAAAGCACTGAGCTTCTGTTCTGAGCTCATGGTAAGCACTCAGGTCCTGTGTTCAACCCTGAAACACAGCCACCCAGGGCCCAACTAGGAGA